>NW_026623621.1:620867-639451 GCF_030028575.1 Malurus melanocephalus
CCAACTGTACCTGTGTCAGCCAGACAGTCTGTTATGTATTTCACAAATAATTACCTGATCTGGAGATCCTGGTGGGGGAAAAGACTGAGACAGTCAAATCTGGAGGTATTACAAAGGGAATTATAGTGGAGCAATAAGATGTTTGAATCACATTGGAAATACTGTACCTGACCTATTTAAACCTGTTAAAGATTCTCCTCTCWCATGGAATTTTTTAATACAAAAAAATCAATATGTAAAAATATGTAAATAGCTAATGGTAGCTGATTAAATAATTCTTATCTGAACTGATTTACCTCCACAAAGTCAACCCACCTTGACACAACATTGGTTCTTCATTAGCCACCTTCTGCCTCTGGACAGCAGATCAGAAAGTGGAGAGGATTATTACAGCACAGGGAAATGTTGCAAGCTATTGGTGACTCCTTACCCATAAATTAAATATAATGAGTCAATACCATTCCTGGTGTAAGCCCCTTAATGCTGGGATTAATTTGATGATGTGTTTATGTGCTGAGGAATCTAGGCAATGAGAAAAAAAAAAAAAAGAATAAGAGGTTAATGCCAAACTTGGTGTCAATAACACATCAGAACACTTTCTAGAGATTGTCCACAGTGGCTTACTTTTGAGAAATTATTACCCCAACAATTCTGCCAAGTCTGAACAGAGCACAAATTATGTGTTACAGATGCATAAATTAGACAAGAGATTAGAGAGATTTATGTACCTGGGGTGCTGTTCTTACACCTATTAAGATTATTGACTTGGGAAATGTGCTTTTAGAGGATGTACTCTGTGTCCTAGTCACAGAGTGGCCTGTGCTGCTGCTCCAGATGGCTCCTGTCCTCTCAGCACCTATCTGTCCCCCTCTCAGCCAGCTGCTGCAGCCCTCAACCCTGCATTGGACAAGCTTTGCAGCATTTTAAATTAACCCCAAGCTGACTCCTGCATTGTTTCACATAACTTATGCTGAAAAGACATCAGCCATTTCCCATTCAGTTTACAATTTGTCAACAAACAGATCGTGTACAGGGCTTTGTAAACACAGAAAGCAACTGTTCTTCAAATCTGATGGCTAATGACTTCCCCATCTGTTGGCTGAAAGTCAAGGGCTGTTTGAACAGCACTTAGCACAACGTGTAGAGAGCACAAACACCACCCATAAACTGTCCCTGGTAACTTATCAAACACTTTATCCACATAAACAGCTGTTTCAGAAACCCACATTCACAGAATGTTGATTGTAGCACCTGGAGCKTTGTTTCTATCCAAAATTCCACCAGAAGTTTTAAGGAAATCTAAAGGAAAGAGCACTCAAGGACTGCAGTTTCCACATCTGCCGGTTACCACTGAGCTGTGGTTTATCTGTGAAAGTGCCACAGCGAGTTCTCGTAGCTGACAGCCGATAAAAACTGAGTGAGGATTTTCAAATACTGAGAAAAAGGTGGCACAAGTCAAGGAAAATGTCACGAGTTCAATCCTGCTGCACTCCTGTATCCTCTAGAAATCATGTACTTAAAGATAAAAAGCTCAAGAGGAGCCACTGATGGCTTCCTGCACTCAGTAAATTTGTTGCAGGATGAAGTGGACTGACAAGAGTTCAATGGCATTGCAGGAAGTAAAAACCATTCACTGAGGTTATTGCAAATCCATAACCAAGATCCAGATGAGCTGTTGGTGAAGTTTTATTTGCTTCTCTAACTATAAATACTACATTTTGTGAACTATCTGCTATGCAAAGCAGATACACATGTTCTCCTCAGCACTCAAGTCTTACTTCTGAAAGCATCACACAAGACATTTCAGTTCTGTATCTCTGTGCCTAACACCCATTTCCATAAACAAGAAACAAAACAAACAACAGGCTCAGGAACATTTGTTTTGTTTTGAAAAGATAGTGTGTTTTTTTCTGATGAGATTAGCTTTTCCAATAAAGGGGTCAGAAAGCTAAAAGATGTGCATGTTTGTTTCTAGTCAAGGTTGTGAAACTGCTCCCTGTCCCCTCCAAACTACCAYAGATCAACTCTCCAGAAGTTGCACAACAGAGCTTGTTTTGAGCCGGAAAGATCTTTTTCAGATGAGCAGAGGAAGATACCAGAAGATGTAAAACTAACCAGGACAAACAAAAATGGAGCAATATGCATCTAAGMAACCACAGCCAAAGCTGTCACCCAAYGTGCACGAAGCCARTGCTTGTGACAGATGCAAAGGAATRCAAAGACAGCTTCCATTTCATGCAGGGTGTTTGAGTGTATGCTGGAAAAATTAGGCAATGTGCTAAGAGAACTTAAAATATTCCAATGTGTAAAAGAAGAATGAGTTCAGAATAAAACTCGGTTGTTTGCATATTTTATTCCAAAAGTTCTAGCTGTCTCCACCCATGGTCTAATGTGCTTTCCAGGTAAAATGGATCTGCACGACAATACCTCTGACAGCCTTCATGGAGCCAGATGAACTCCTTTCCATGCCGTAGCCACCACTAATATCAGAAATCTACATTTGCAACACATGGCCAGAAACTACATTTTCTGTCCCTTGATGCCCAGGCAGATTAAAAGGAATAAACCAACACATTAGATATTTTGACTTTCCATTTCAGCTAAATTATATTTACTTTTAAATAAGCTCTTTGGCTTCTTGCAGGGATACTGCTGTGAAAWAGGGTAAAACAATGTTAGGAGGGCACTAAACACAATGTGACCCCTCCTAGGAAAGGACCACAGAAATTACTATTTGCTGGTCCAGCCCCATGGAGCAGGTCCTTGCCAGAACAAGCTGTAGTTGCCCAACACTTCATCTCACACAGTGCAACCATCCCACTACGATTCTCACTCACAGAAAAACTTTCATTCAAAGCCAACTATTTTTTACCATCAGTAATAACAGATTTAATATTCCTTTTCCCTTTTTAACTTCCAAACATGGCTTGATTATCGTAGTATCTCAATGGAGAATAACCAAAATCAGGGAGGGCAAATCAACTCTGGGTTGTTTCCTCCCTAATGTATTTTGAAGAGAAAGAGGCATTTGATTACAGGTGCCCTTTTAGCTGCAAGGTTGTAGGTGTTAGGGCTGCCTCAAAGAAAGGATCAAGGCAAATTTCCTTCTACATCCATATAATTTATCTATTTACATGTACGTTCTGACATTTTTATTCATGGAATCACAGAATCWATTGGAAATCAATGGAAAAGACCWCCAAGATCATTGAGTCCAACCGYAAACCCAGCAATGCCAAGGCCACCAWAAAAMCATGTCCCCAAGTGCCATATCCTTTAAAATCCCTCCAGAGGTGGTGACTCCACAGGAYAGCCTGTTCCAATCCCTGGCAACTCTTTTCATGAAGAGTTTTTTCCTAATATCAAATCTAAGCCACTCTGGGTTCCAGCTGAAGCATCCTCAGTGCACTGTGAAAATGCACCTAGAGCATTAAATCAGGTACCTGGGATGCTGAGATGCTCTCACTGTTACCTGCTCTGTCTTTGCTGGCTTTACATTCACAGCTCCTGCTCATTTTTTTTTGCAGGAATGCCACTGGGAAGAGCAGGGAACCCAGTTTTATCCCAGAGTTATCCCACCCCACTCTGTTCTCCAACACCATCCTCTGCACCCCTCTGAATCTCGGCTGGGGTGCCCAAATACAGCCCTGAGATGGTAGATTGTAAATTATTTCCAATACAAATAAATTAAAATACAGCATAGAAGTTCTTGTATATTTACTGCCACACTGGAAATTCCCAATTCAGTAAAATTTTCAGCAGTGGAAACTTCAACAGGGTTGATAAATTTTACAAATGCAACCTGGTACATCAAAGCATCTTTGTATGCCAAACTTTGCTTCTCCTCCATATCTGATATCTTGTAACAAAACACCCAACCTTTTTGTAGCTCTTTTCTTTCATGCTACAAACTCTGATTAAAACTGAGGAAAATTTTAGAATTTACAACTTTTCTTCCTTGAAGTAAGAGTGAAAATGGCAGTGGATGGACTAGATAGATACAAATCTAATTTCTGCAGAGTGCAGCTGGAAGAGGAGAGATCTACAACCAMAGAATCAATGTAACAGCAGCAGTAGTTTTTTAAAGCCTCAGACATGTAATGCAAGTTCATGGCAAGCAGCTAAGGTTCATATGACCCAYTAGTCTTTGAATGATTTTATTTTTCTAGGCCTTTGAAGAGCTTCTATTCATGGCTGACTCTACAGCCAGTTTTTGTTGTTGTTGCTGGAGGCTCTTTTCAGTAAGAGCATCCCATCATGAACTCTTTGCTCATTTTATTGAAGGGTATTTTTTGCAGCTCATCTCATGGAAAAACTCCATTAAATGTTTTTAAACCATCCTTGGGAAGAATATCTTTTTGCCCTGAGGACACATCACTGGAGTTAGGAAAAGAGAGCTCCAGAGTTGTAGCTGCATTCACAATCCCACACGCTGCATCTCCCTATGGGGTCCACATTGCAGAAACCACAGCACAGCCATTCACTGGCATGCTTTTAATTATGTATATTTTCTATTTTACTTTGTGGTTTTCTTGTAGCCTTTGCTTCTGTGACATCACTTTTTCTTTTTTACATTAAAAGTCAGAGACAGAAGGGGAAGCAGATCCAATCTGCCAGAAATGCTGGGAATGGTTTTTCATATTAATTCCAGAGTTTGGGACCTTTTTTCCTATACAGTTCCTAACGATGAAATATAGTGCTCCATTCCCTCCCRACTTTTGGGTTTTGTCTCTGGACTGTGCATCTGTGCATCTCCCAGCACAGCCAGTTCTAACAGCTTTAGACACATCAACAAACAGATTAAATGATGTGTTGTCCTTAGGAACTGATTGCTTGGTACCTGAAAGCAAGCAAAAAAAAGGGCTTTTAGGCTGTTACATTCATTTTACTTACAGAGTAACCCATAATGAAAATCCTACTTGGGAACTTTCTATTACTGTTTTTTTTTTTTGTTTGTTTTTTTTGCTATGCAGAAGGAAGATTCAGCATGGGAGGCATGTGAAGTACTTCATATTATCTATACCCAAAGAATTGCTCTTTCACTTACTTTTTCTTTTACCTGCATTCTGGTAGACAAAGGAGAGTGTCAAACACTTTGGATTCACAARTAACAAAAGCCTGAATGGCTGTGGTCAAAGGGAAACTTTAAAAAACTGTGCAAATACCGAGTGTGGTTCCCATCACGCATAAAAGAAAACAAACTGAACTCTATCTGGAAAATATCTCTCAGTGCTTGAAAAAGGAACATCATGTCACAATGATTCACTGTTGCATGCTGATTTTGAGTGAACGCTGGAGAGTAGATGATCAAAACCCCATTATCCACGTACCAGAGCACTGCAAAGGCRAGGGGCAGACCATGCTATTATGGCCCACACACAATGCCCCAGGAGCCAAAAAGGGCATCCTGGTCCATGCTCTGCCTGCCTCCCCTCACAAGAAGTTGGGGCCCAGCATGTCCCTCAGCTATTTCATCATATCTGCCATTACTAAGTTCCCTGAGCCAAAAAAAAACATTTTTTTCCCCCTACTCTTTGTGATACAACACGAGCTTCCCTTGTTTGTTTTATGTTCCAGGAGACAAATGATGGGGAAAACATTTCTGAAGCTCTTTCATTTGTCAATGACAAACGCAGAGATTTATGTGAAACACCAGCAAAATGGAAATATTGACTCTGAGCCTTCAGTTCAGATGAAAAGTGCTACCTAGGTGAAGAGTGTCATTATTGTAATGAATCAACTGCACACACGTCACAGGCGTAACAAAGTGATGTTTATTGCCAGTAACCTTTGCAATAATCATAGTTTCCAATAAGGACTCTTCAGTTAACGGTCAGACTACATGGGTGAGATTTCAAGAGTTGTCTAAGTAAATTTGGTGCCAGCTCAGATGGAAAATTGCTGAGAGATGGGTGCCTGACTCCSACAAGGCCTTTGAAAAAAGGCTCATCTTGCATTAATTGAAAGTGGGGAGGAAAGAGAAATTCAATATACTGTCACAGCAAAGGCAGGAGAAAGAAAATGGCATATTAAGCAACTTTGAAGGAAAAGTTCTGTGTCACTGAAATACAAATTGCTGCAGAATCTTTTTATTTACTGGCATCCTTCATGGCCAGGAGACAGCAGGAATTAAAAAAGATGGTCTGCAATGTCTCAAAGTCTTCATTTCTGTTTTACAGAGCCCTGCACTCACACTCACTCCCAAAAATTCAGTGAGCTACAGGATCTTTACTCAACTCCAAAGACCATTTTTCACTCCTGAAGGGCATGAAGGACCTGACATGGGGTAAAAATAAGCCCTGTGTTGCAATTTCAAGAGTGCCGTAACACCATAATTACTGGACAAGGGGTAATGAATTTATACTGAAAGAAATTAGGTTTAGATAGGCTATAAAGAATAAATTCTTGAGAGTGAGGGTGGTGAGGTGCTGGCACAGGTTGCCCAGAGAAGCTGTCTCATCCCTGGAAGTGCTCAAGGTCAGGTTAGACTGGGCTTGGAGCAGTCTGRTCTAGTGGAAGTTATCCCTGYCCATGGCAGGGGGTTGGAACAARATKATATTTAAGGTCATTTCCAACACAAACCATYCTGTGAAAAATAAAAAATTRCCATAAAATATTATTACTATGRTGATTCAGGTTTTTTTCATCTTCCTGTGCCGTCTTATGAGCCTCCAAATTAAATTTGTGGTAGAGCAGTGGGCTAGMAAGGCTTGTGCCCAGTTTTTGTCAGGAAACAGCTGACTTGCAAGACAAAATATTTCCTGGGAATCTTTGAGAAGGTGCCAACCCTCACAATTATGCTTGACCTTTCTTCTGCACACAGCTTCTCAGCACACTCCAGCAAATGCTGCAGCTTTGCACAGGAAGAGCTGCGAAGTCTAATGATGAACATCAGGGTTTTCTGAGTGTGTTTTCAGCACTCCTTTCATTTCGTGATCATTTATTTCTTTCTATTTTAAGCTGTTCTTGTTGAACTTCCAATTTTCCCACTTAGTAGGAGCCTGCAGTGGAAGTGGTCTGGTGCCAGGGAGTGGAGAGAGATGATGATGATGTGCAGCAACTTCTTGAGACTGACAGACTGCAATTAAAAGAGAAAATCATTCGTTACTATAGAACCCTGATTTAAATTAGGGTAGACAGATCTTTCCTGTACTGAAATTCAAAGAACAGGTAAATATCAATTATTTTGCAACTTGTTTCTATTTTGTCTTACTAAACAGCTCTTGATGAAGTTGAAGGCAGCTGCTACTCAAAGAAAATTATTTTCCTCTCCAAGCTCAGYATTRSGTTTTGCCCTGGATTTTCACCCACRGGTTACAAGAAGGTGGCAGATGYRCAATGTGATGAMAGAGGGGCTGCACTGCAAAACCAGAGAGCTGTTTTTGCTGCCACAACTRCATGATTTCCATTTTTTCACCCCTTCAGTGATGCAGGGACACCAAGGTGGAAAATGCTAAACTGGACCTTGCTCAGAGGATGTGAAATCCCAGTGCTCCTGGGCTGCTGGGGCTGGGAAAGGGAGTGAAAAGGGCTTACAGGGAGACAACAGCATGTCAGAAACCCCAGAGGGCCTCATTTAGGTGAGGACAAGTTTTCAGCTGGAAAATAAACCCTGCAGGTATGAACCTGCAGAATTTGTAAATCACCCTATATATGGTAAATCTGGAGCYGTAAATCCCCCCAAAATTTGCAGTATGAATGAGGTCTCTGTAAAGACCTCTSGTGTGGGAAAACAAAATTAGTCTGCAAGAAAGAAGTGGAAAAAACAAAGCTGACTAAGGCTTTTTTCATTAGGGCTATCAGAAATCTGAAGAAACCTCAAACCACTGYCTGTATTTTATTTTAGCTGCATTTTCTGATGCATGTTGACTGCAGGGAGCAATTTCTATGCACTTTCCAAAAGTTTAGCTCTCTGTGCATTTACACATAATACGCCAGTATTCTGTAGTAAGGAAGATTTGGCAGCTAAGTTTGAAAGAGTAGATCAAAGATTTGAGATCCAACATTTGCAACCATGTGACTGTGACATTGAAAAAAAAAATTGCTTATTTTGCAAATGGTTCTTCTTTCTAGAGCCAAAAATGATTGTAAAAGAATTACATTAGTAATCAGGAGTCCRGAGAAGCTTATTCAGCTTATTTTACTGCTTGTGTTGATTACATTGTCTTTTGTCTTCATCCAGCAGYGGGAAGCGCTTTATCATCTTCTGGTTTGGAAAAAGACCCAAACAGCTAATGTAAAAAAAAAAAAATATACAGCTTCCCAGTAGCTGGAGCATGATTAATTTTCCACCCCACAAGACCACTGTGATTTTGAAAGCACCCTAGAGCTTTATGTGCTACATTATAGTCATCAAGGATCATAAAGCATCTTCTTCCTTCCGCACCACTAGCACTTCAGAGAGCGAGCATGGTTGAGTGGAATGAGCCAAGAGTTGAAAATCAGGAAATTTGTATTAYAAACCTAAAGCAGCTTGTGTCTTGCCTTTGGCCTTAGTTACATCTTGCTGGACACAGCTCTCTGAAGAACTTCAGCCCTAAACTCCAGCTCAAAAAATCTTAAGACTGCTGCCCAGATGACACCCACACCTTGAAATCTGCATTATAAAATGGTGATAATAATAATGTTTTTTCATCRTGGACTTTGGGGTTTATTGATGAAGAGAAGTGGGTAACAGCAAAACATTTTAATTACGGTCGGTAAATAATTTTCCACAGAAAAATCACTCATAATTGTGGTTCCACATCATTCCCCACAGATCAGTGCACGGAGGAAATCCTGCATGTTACATTTCCCCTGTTGCTACAGAGAAAGTTGACCTGGGGACAGCTGCTTTTTGCACATCATTGGGACAATCCAAATCCCAGCAGCAGTGAGTGAAAACGCTGGGATTTTGTGAAAACTCTGGGATTTAGTGAAAACCCTGGTATTTAGGCTGCCTCTCTGCCTTATGCTCATGCCTGGGGGTACAGTGRTATTTAGAGGTACCTGAGCCCCCCAAAACAATAACAGACACGATTGCTGTAAAAGTTTATAAGTTTATCCAAAAGCAATTCAACTCTTCCAACARTCTGCAACTCTTCCCTCTCTTTGGGGGTAAAGCACCACCATGAACAGCCACACCAAAGCCATCAGGATCACTCACAGAAGCAAGAATTACACCAGACTTATCAGTATTAACATCCTGATACTGATTTAAGTCAGTTTTGCCTGCAGTTGTGTTAGAAAGAAACAGATGTACAAATATATTCAGGACATGACCTTCAGTACAACTTTTTAAAAAATGTGTTTCTGCTTAGCATCTTCTGGTTCTGTGTGCGTGAATTAATTATACTTCAGACAGTCTGTCAGGTGACACTTTAAGAAATTAGTACAAAGAATTAATTCATGTTTTTCAGGATGGTTTTCTTTAAATAACTCTTTTTCCTTTTAAAAAAGCTGGTCATCGGAAGCTAAGTTTAAATTTCATCTGCATCTTTTTAAAATGCCATTGTAGTGGATTTTTCCCCTTTTATTTTTACTCACATAATTTTTCCCATCCTATCCTTCCATCCCCCTTCCTCTCCACATGAATATTCTAGATGCCAGCAGAGATCTGTTTGGCTCCATGACTTCCACTGAAAATGAAAAATAAAAGCCAGCAGGTTATCCCAGTGCCCTTTTATATTAAAAAAAAAATTAATTGAGTTAAATGTAGCATTAATTTTCATTTCACATATTGGATGAATATTGCTGAAGGCCTGCTCCCTGCTCTACAKAGTCATCCCTTTGATTTACTTTTTGCTCACTTTGTTCCATTTCTGAGGTGATGAATTTAACACCTGGTACCATTTTCCTCACGCCTCTTGTCCACTTAAGAATATCCATGCAAGCCACAATCCATGAGTGTTTATGTTCAATGTCACCCTGACACTTCCAGCTGAAGACAGCTCTGCATCATTTAAATAGATTCATTTTCTTGAGGTGGACCCTGCTACTCTTCTCTTTTCCAGCTGGACACMATAATCAGGTTGCTCACACCAGCCAAGGGAGAGTTTAATCCTCAAACCCTYGATCTTCCATAAATCTGTCTGCAGAGAGCCACTGCTAGAAATTCTTTGTCGTTTATGTCATATCTTGTAAAATCTATTGGGCCTACTTCGAGCATGTGTCTGTTTTGAACTTTTCCTGAAGAACAGTCTCTGGAGGGAAAATCTGAACCCTTGCATTTGTCTTTCYATGCATTGGGATCGGCAGTTGTGAAAGTCTCTTTCTCATGGGGATATTTTCCAGTGAGTCAGACTTGCTTTCTCTGGATTGACAGGCTCTGACAGCAGAGTATTAATACTGTCTCACAGTATTAGTCAACTGGACTCCAGCTGAAAGCTGAATAAAAAGACAGACCTTCATCCTGAAACTCATTCCCAGGCAAGCCTCCCATTAAAGAAAAACAAGTCCTTTTCCTGAGTAATCAAGAGGGACTAAGAAAATTAAGCAGAATTTCAGGTGCCTCTGAGTACATAAGGTACTGATAGTTGGGTCTACAAAGTTTCTCCAAAACAAACCCCAAACCTGTTTTAATTGGTGTTTAAAATATATGATGAGAAACAGAACAGATGCACTGTTTTTGATAAATCTGAGCAGTCAGAAATCAATAGTTCATTCTGCTTCATGGTCAAAGGTAGTTCACAACAAGAGCTGGCCAAAAAAAAAAAAAGCTGAAACATCCTTTTCCTTATTTTTATCATGGTAGCACAACTCAGATAAATGAAACAGCTATAAAAGGTTCCCTTCATACTGAAAAATGAAGAGAAAGAAAAATAAATTACTTTAATTTCTGATCTTTATTCATGCTGGATTTTTACCAGATCCATACTAAAGTCATTTTGTTCTAAACAATTTCTGTATTTCATATCAAATTTCTTTTTTCTGAAAATGTCTACCATCTAGTTATCATACAAACTTATTCATTTCAGATTCAGTTCTGGCATTTAAACTGGAAATCATAGAGTCAGAGTAGTCAAAGGAGTATTTATCAGAATCACAAAATCTCTATTGAATATTACAGTCTTTATTTCTCACTAGAAAAACCTGAAGCTTCATTGAAGAGAATAAAAAAGAGAATTGTTGAAATTCTAGAGCAATGTTATTCTACTCAGAAGAATGAAAGAGGGATGGAAAAGGAGAAAGAGGGAAAAAGAGGCAATGACAATGAGAGAAAATCAGCAAACCTGACTGGAACAATGCAGTCACACCTGAGCTCATTCACTGAAAAATGGTCTCATCCATTGTGCTGCCCTTGGACTTGGGATTTCTGCTGGAAGGGAACTGTGGCTGCAGGTGCCAAGAGTGAGAACTGAAGCTCAAACATCAACCAGCCAGCCAAGAAATGGGGAGTGACCTCATGATAAACTGCAAGAAGCCTTTCTCGGGACAATGTCAGGGGAAAGAACCACCCAGTCCCTGCTGGGATCCAGAATTGTCCAAAGGRGGACACGAGGATGGTGAATGAGGAGAAGCTGCTGAGGGCACTGGGTCTGTTCAGCCTGGAGGAGACTGAGGGGAGACCTCAGTGCAGGTGCAGCTTCCTCRAGAGGGGCACAGGAGGGACAGACACTGATCTGTGCCCTGTGGTGACAGTGACAGCACCCGAGGGAATGGCCTGAAGTTGTGTCAGGGAGGTTTAGGTTGGATATCTGGAAAAGGTTCTTCCCCTAGAGGGTGGCTCTGAATTATTGTGTTCAGCTGGGTGAAACGGAGAGTGTCAGAGCAAGAACACCCAAGCCTCACACAAGCACTGACCATCAGTTTCTTCCCTTCTTTTTTTTTTTTTCTCCCTCTCATTTTCTCTTTCTCAATGACCTTAAAATAACGTTCCAAGGAAAACAGAACCATATCTTCTGCTGGAAGAGGAGCAAAAGAATGGAAATTGACTCAAAATGTTCTGTAACCACTCACAATTGAAATTCATGAAAGGTGAAATCAGACTAATTTAGACCAAAAATAAAGCTGTGCCTCTTTTATTTCTTAACATTGAGAATGAATCACTGCCACATCTTAAAGGTGTCTGCAAAATTTCCCTTCACTTTATATATCAACATAGGATGGTTTTAAAAAGAAAAATAAAGTTCAAATATAAATTAAATCAGGGAAGACCTACGACCTCTGTTGCACAGGATCAGATGGTCACAGTAGTGTTTTTTAGTTTTACAATCTATTAATTAGATCTTTCTATTCCCTTCTCTGGGTTCACACTTCCAATTCCGCTCAATTTCCTGTAGATTTTTCTTCTCCAGCACCTAGACAGGAGGCAGGTTATTAAAAACACCATTAACCCCTGCAAAGCTCATTTAGCTGCTACCATTTCTCATGTGCAGACACCTCCTGCTCATCACAGGGCAATGCCCAGAGTGAAATCCCAAATCCTGGAACAAAAAGGCAAGCCCTGGAAAACCCTTGTGAGTACTGGGGCATAAACCACATTGTAGAGGAGTGACAGGGACAGCCAAATGTGGCTGCAGCTCAAATTCATCTTCCACCTACAAATCTGAGAACTATGTACGGTTTGGACTTCAAAAACAAAGGCAGTCTGAGCTCAGATGGTGATTTATTCTCAGAGTCTATACAAATCTGTCAGGAGCCAATCCACCAATAAGTTTATATGAGTAAGAGACACTTCATCCCAGCATACTCCAATGTGATCACCCATTTTTCACTTCAAGACAGAACTTCTGCTTAATTCTTGCTGACCATCCCCAGTAATCACAAATCACTTTGGGCTTTCACAAGAGCCTATTTAACACCTGATTTCTAGCAAAAATGCTTTTCTTCCAATTAAGTTTCATGGCTCAAGAATATTTATCTCCTTTTTTTTTTGGTTATTTTTCATTATTTTCAAATACTATCATTCAACATTTGAAACCACTTCATGAAAAGTCCATATTTGTGACACATTTCCTATCTGAGCACATCCAGGTACCCCATTCTTTCCAGGGTGCCTCCACCTTCATTATAATTAAAAGATAGTACAGAAACATCCAAACCAGCTCTGAATTCACTTTTTCAGACCCCCAGGCCAGCAGCAATGGTTTCACCTCACACACATTTTATTCTGCAATGTGGCTATGAAGTAAGAACAAGTTCATCACCAATCAACCCACACCAAGATCAAATTAAACTGCTAATTCTGCACGAATAACTCAGTCCCTCAGACAGGTTAATGGTGTAAGTTATTTGGAGTTTTGATAAATAAAACATTTAAACAAACAACGGCAATTGTTACTGTGATCCTCATTTCCATTTATATCCTTATTTATAGTGTTATCCTTATTYACAGGKATATTTTTTACAAACAATGACTTAATGATRTATTTTTTATTAACTCAAAAATGCACTATTTTTTACAGTATGTGAGATTTTATTGGWGTCTAGAGCAGATCATGAGGCCAGAATGTAACTTAAACTTTATCCCTGTATGAAAAATACAGAATACAATATTTTATGTAATAATCCCTCACTACTTTTTGTTGTTCATCACAGGGAGATCCCAAGTCCTGCCAAGTCAAAATCCTTCCAGCAGGACAAGATTCTCTCTTGACTGTCTGTATCTTCAGTGTGAACCCTTCCATCAAAGCCAGTCACCTTCAGCTCCTTTTATGTCACTGCACAAGTTAAAAACCGAGTTCACCTGCCTTATTTTAGTTGTCTTCTATAGGGTGAGCCAAATCAAACCTACCAGGGCTCATTTGCCCCCACTGGCTATAAAAAGTCCCTTTAATTGGCTCAGCTGCAGACATCTGCATTGCAACCCTTTCCTGTTGATCAACCTCGTGGCTGCTCTCTCCAACAATTGCCATTTTAATGGTCTGAGAGGACAAGTGCCAAAATATCCAATAGCATTAATAAAATGATGTAGGCAGCCGGAGTCGGTCAGCAGAGATTCAAGGGCTGCAGAAACACTGACAACTTTTTGAAGGATGTAGTTGTAGGTGGCCTAGAGGGAAAAAAAAAAAAAAAGCCATTTTTAAATGCAAATATTCATTTAAATGTATCAAAACATGACAAGAAGCGGCTTAGGCAGTGAGTTCAGAAGAGTGGCCATTCCTGCAGAAAATCTGCAGAGAACCCCCAAATTCAGTTGTTACATCCATAGAGRTRTGGATTGCACAATGGGWAGTTTTAYTGAAAATAAGCCATTTTTTAAGCTTGGACTAAATTAAGATTACAAAAGAGATAGCTCTTTGTTGATTAAAAGAATTAATTTATCGGTTGATTTTGGAGATATCAATTACGATATGGATTAACAACATAATAATCTTCAAAGGCTTCTCTTCGAATATTTATATCATTATGAGTAACTTTGGAAAGTTTCTTCAGAGTGTCTATTCAGTCATTGAAACTGTTGCTTTCTTGCACAGGTAGGAAAACAAAGAATTATGGTGCTCTTTTTGGGGGGGGGGGCAATTTATTATTTATCTATTTATTAATAATTTTTTTTGCCATGTTTTTTGAATTTGTAACTACTTCAACACAACAATCTATCATGAAAAACTGTTTTCCCAGCTCATAAAACTCCCATTCTTCAGAGCTGGTAGCAGCTGTTTTGTAGCTGTCATACCACATGATACGGGTAAGGTCATTCCCTGTAGCAAATTCGTAAGCCAAATTASAGAATTTGATCTGGTGCCAAATTTTAAGAGCAGAGATACCACATTATGATGGACCGTGGTGTCCAGAGCTTAATGTATTTCTTATTAAAATCAATGGGAAGTTTATTTCAATRAGGGTTGGATGGAGCTCTAATTACACGTCGACAAATGCTCCCCATATGCCAGGTCCAGTGCTYGAGCTGCTGCTGTCCTGACAATGTGCTCATCAGTCCTGTGGCCAGAGAAACAATTAATTTCTATTGTCAACATTAAATTTAATTAAAACTAATTTTTATATCGAACACCAGATACTTCACCCTGATAATTTAGTTACAAAGCAGTCCTGTTTCCAGATCCACCACCACAATTTAGAAGTTTTAAGAGTACAACTACCAGTGCTAGCAATGGCCAGTGTCTCTTAAATTGTTTTCCAGACATAGCAAGACTGAAACAATCCTGATTACAGTTCTCCTGACTCAAGAATAAGGTTCAAGGCTGTTTTCTACATCATGTTTCTTCCCTTTTCAATAATAGTAAAGAGTCTTGAAAATCTTAGACAGAGCTACAGGTTCGAGTGTGAGACTTCCTTCTTGTTTTAGTGTCGGATAAATGAAGACCTAAAAAGAATAAACACAGGAAATTATAAGGAAAATCAATGATTTTAGAACACTGAATCTCTGATGCTACTGTGGAAAATGGTCACTTGACAACTGGRCTTTAAATTGGGTTGGAATTTTCAAGTAAATCACATTTTATATCTATTTCATGCTCCACTATGACCGGTCCCGTGTATCGATGTGTGTGCGCTCATGTGTCAGACACATTTCCCTGTCATTTTTCTCACAGCTGTTTTTTGATGGTTGATCCTTTTCTCCCCACCAATGAATCATTGTTCTCTCTTTTTCATTTCTGTCTCTCTGCATTCAATTTGTGTTCTGGGTTGGGGGCCACTGCTGGCTGAGGATCTGTCCCTCTGCTAAGGGCGACACAGCTATTTCTGTTTTTGCCCCCGCTGAGCCACAGGATTTATTGCTATTTGTTTCTGGACGTTGGATTAGACCACTGGAGGAGCATTTTGGGAGGTAAGGAATGCTGGGAAYAGCTTTGTGTCAGCTCTGCTGAGCTCCAGTGCCTGATTTTCAGAGTCTCCCTTTTCCCTCAGTCAGATTTTCCAAAGCCAGCTGTCGATGACATGAGACTCCACTATTTTAGGAGAAGCCCTTGCTCTGCCCAGTTCACAGTAATCTTTCAGGCACTTCCTTTTGTGTGCCTGTCTYCACTTCACACCAAGCAATGAGTGAAGGTGGTCTCTGTAAAATTTCCCTCCAGGCTGAAATGGGCTACAAAATCAACAGAATTATGAGTGGTTTATACCAGGAGAGGATCTGCCCCATGTTCC
The DNA here is from genome assembly GCF_030028575.1 of Malurus melanocephalus. Taxonomy (NCBI): domain Eukaryota; kingdom Metazoa; phylum Chordata; class Aves; order Passeriformes; family Maluridae; genus Malurus; species Malurus melanocephalus. Next base: position 636,894 of record NW_026623621.1, read on the forward strand.
ATTCACATGTATAAGAATTCTGATTGTTTACAGCACAATATGGCCATATGGAAATGGGTATGCTTTCATGAAAAAAAAAAAAAAAGGAAGGCTGAAAATTAAGGCTCTTTGATTCAAAAAGGAGTCAGAATAACTTCAAAAGCAGCTGCTCAGAATTCTAAAATTATTTCACCATCCGTACCGTCAGAAGGGAAAAAAGTGTGAGTTCAACTGCCACAAGGGATCACAAGGTGGGTTCTTCAAGACTAAAGTTTGTGAGGCTTGTAATTAATAATAAGATACACAAATTAATCAGCCATGGTCAATCTGGCACAATAATCAAACATCAGATACCCACAGAATCTGTGAGGTAATCCCMCTGAAAAAAAAAAAAMMAAMCAACTGTGAGTAAAACTTCAGTCAACTAAAGACCACTATGCAGACTGTATTCAACAGAGAATTTCAATTTTTTGGCATCCTTGGTAAAGGAAACTTGAGTGTTGCTCCAAGTGTTTCACAAAGCCAGCCAGTGTGGTCAAGTGCAAAGCCCAACACCTTCTTTCTACAGTTTAAAATCTTTACTTTGAAACCAAATCAACCGATATAAATCAAGCAACCTTTTTCCTTTCTACACTTCCTAAGGACAATGATTCCGCATCACTAGTGCTTTGTCAGTGCACTTCAAAATATATACATTTCTTTTTGGAAAAGAAATAAACATTTATCTATTTTATATAGCATTATCAACAGCATTGCAAATCTACTCTCAAATTCTGGAGTGAAGAATGACTGTAAGATAAGGCTTGCATAGAGTAAACTAAATTAAACAAAGCAGGAAAGATTGCATATGGGTCTAAGTAATGTTATTTTTCCTCTTAATCCTCAAATAGAGTCACTAAATTACACTTCCAGATTTAGTTATGATATTTACAAATGACTTAGCTGTGCATTTAAAGAGGGGAAACTGGCTACAAATGGGGGCAAGCTCATAATTTAAGGTCACAGTGGTGCCAGCACAGAGCAAATGCTTATTACTGGGATATTTTTGGTCATGGGGAATTCTCTTTCCCTAAGAACAAATCCCAGAAAAGCATATTTTTATTACATCTTCCAAATCTGGAATTCAGGCTTTATGYAAATGTACAAGACAGAGGACCTTTCTTTTTAAAATGCTAGGAACTAGAGAAACAGCTGAGATTTGCTGAAKAATATTTCCTTTTAAATCATTTGTATGAGCAACCCAAAAACTAAAACACATTAAAAAATATGCAAATAAGAATGAACAGGAAAGTATTGTATGAAAAACATGGCATTTTGCTGGAGGCTACATAAAATCACTTCTTCCTTCCTCTGCTAAACATAGCACCTCTAAGTATAAAAACAAACAAAAAAAAAGTTCAAAAGAAAATTAACAGTTCTGTTTGTTTATAACTGAAAACAGAAGATGTATTTTTTTAAGATTGTATCATTTTTGAGTTCAGTTGCCCTGTTGCTCTCCTAAATGCCCTCTCATCTCTTGATATCCATCATATTTTCAATTTTTTTCCTCCAAAATACTTTCATCTAACATCTGTCTCTTTTTTTCTTGGTAGAGAACCACAGTGAAGACCTGGAATCTGGAAAAGGTGTAAAGAAACACAGTTCCCAAAAACTCAGAGGCAGTACTGAGATTTACAGAAAATTAAACACAGTTAATTTTGGCAGGAGCTAAATAAAGGCTATGTCATAGAGTGAACTGAGCTGGGCAACCCTCACAACAACTTTGGAGAGCAACCAGGCTCCAGAGAGCTCAGGTTARCCAAGATAATGTTTTATTTTAGCAAGAATTTGATGGGTAAAGGAAGAAAAATGGCAGCAGCAGCTGTTGCTGGAATTTTGCTGGTATAAGCTATGATGGCTTGAAGTTACCCAGATTTTGAGGGTCCCTCCCCATCATGTACACTCTGCTGAAGAGGTGCTGGCTGTTACACAGTACACAAAATTGCATTTTATTTTTGTATTTATATCTGTATTTTATCTCTTTTATCTTATATTTTTAAATTTAGGAAGATTCACCATTGCAGCGCCTGAAATCAGCCCCAAGCAGATCCTCATGGTGAGGTGAGAGATGTCAGCTGGCTGAACACCTGAAGGCTTTATTCCTATAAATCCTTTTGCTGGCATTCATTACTCCCATATGGGGGAAAAAAAATAAAATTAAAAAAAAAATGGTGCCTTGTACTTCTGAGATTCATTTCTAACAATTCTTACTCTTCGTAAAAGATGAAGCAGCAGTGAAGTGCATGACAATTGAGTTTGAAACAAGTCCCAGAGAGAGCACAGTAACCAGTCTCCTCCCCAGCTGTCATTTAGGATTTCCCCCGGCATCCAACTCTGCAAGCTGAGACCAAATGCWGCAAAAGTTCATTTCCTGAGTGGTTCTGTTCAGGATTGTCCTCCAAAACTAACTTGGTAAGCTGAGCCTGCCTCTCCTGTCTCAGGAACTCCACTCTAAACCATCTCCCTGCTTCTTTTCTAAGATGAAGAGAACACTCTTCTTCTTTTTTGTCTTTTTATTCAGAATTCACATATTTTTTCTT
>NW_026623621.1:639531-664073 GCF_030028575.1 Malurus melanocephalus
CCAGCTTTTGAGGTCATGTTAGACTTAATCATTCTAAAATTCATAGAAACTCAAGGTAATTTCATTTTTTAAATGTCTTATTAATTAAAAAATCATCTGAGTATTCATCACTGTCTTTCACTTGCTTCTACGTCTCCAGAAGGTCTCCATCTCTCTTCTGTGATGACATTTTCTAAAAAATAGTCATTAAAATCTAMTTTTAACTCTTATTCTTAACACAGAAGTTATACCTACACCAACAAAGAATAAACTAAAGAAAAGTGAAAGATAAATCATGGAGAACTGGTTTTTGGGAAGCTTTGTCTGGAAGATTTTCACACCTTTTCACACCCCTCCCTCCAGGGTGGTTTAGCACTGGCTGCTCACACCCTGCCCAGATCTAAAGGTTGGCATTTCCTGCCTCACGTGGCTATTTTTGCTGCCAGAGCAAAGACTGTGTCCCAGCTTACATGATTGTTTGTGAACCTCTGAGAGCAGCAGATTTTTCCTTTCAGRCCAAGAGATAAATCAGTGTATTTAGTATTCAAGCTTTCTGCTCTAATATCACAAATCTAATAACCAGAAGCTTTTAACTCTGTYCCATGGAAGATGCTGTCCTTGTTCAGCTGATTACAACTTCATGAAATCATAAATGCASGGATGATGAGCTTCCCTCTGTGCTCAGGACTGACATGAAGATTTGTTTCAAGTCCAGGTTTGTGGACTGGCTGTTGAATAACCCCAGTTATTGGGGTTGTGCCCCCTTCCAGCCACAACAGCAGCTCAGCCCTCACAAAWTCCCCTGTTCWTCACTTGGAAATCTTCCTTCTCTGYTTCCCAAAAGGAAGAGGAGACACCCTGTGTGGGTATCATCACTGGAAGAGGTCTGGAAGGACAGGTTTTAAAACAATATCCAGCAAAAAACAAGCCTGCTCCAGAGGTTACACAACAGGACAGAGRGAGGGAAGGATGCTTGTCAAGGATACAGAACCAGCGCTTGCATCTCCAATTCTTCTTTTTGAAAAGTGCACAAGATAAAAAGTTAAAATAACTATGAATTTAAAAGGAATATGGAGAGGTGTGGGCTTCTCCAGTACTTTCATGTGTGCTGGAAAAATGGGCACTAAAGGATCTGTGCCAATCAGACTCTGAGGGGTTTCTGGAATTGCATCAYTTGTATGAAAAAGCTTTCAGCCTCAAAGCCAGCCAGAGACAATCAGAAGGGTCAATCTCCAGGTCTGTGTGTACATTTCGTTTTTCGATGGGTTTGCTCAGGAGGAGGTTTCTCCATGCACAGCCTTCTGGCTCTCAAACAGTGGTGATTTTCTGGGCTCATTGTGTTACAGAGGGAATGAGTGAGTCCAAACTCCTCGGGACTTTCCCACAGGCATTGCACGACCTTGGGCAATTCGCTGCCAGACCATTTGGAGATCTGATATCAAACAGCAACACMCACTTTTCATAAAATAAATGAGATGCCTTTATGCTTTATGCCTCTGGCAGGCATCCTCACCTTCCAGTGAAAACCTGGGGACCTTTTAATGAAGTGTGCTGGAGCCACAAGCCCAATTCTCCTTCCAAAAAGAAACAAGAAAGGACGCCTCATCAGATGCCAACACAACCTTTCAAGGGTCCAAATGCAGAATCATGAGAGTTTTTTCCTTGGTACTTCTCTTTTACCCTGTAAAACAGTGAGATCTTTTTACCCATCAGACACAACTTCGTTTAACTTSACTCTGGAAAATTCTGAAGCGCCCCACCAAGGCTTACTGTTCTGCAATAATTGCAGCTATTAAAACATATGTTTGGCTCAAGAATGTCAGTGTTTGGTGCTTCTACAAACAGAATTCACATCAGCAGTCACAGTTGGTCATGCAGGAAGAAGAAATTCAAATTTTGGAAATGGGCTTTTAGGATGGAAGAAGGTTCAGGAAGAGGAATTCATATTAGTGAAAAACAGACCCCGTGCAGGACCTGCACATGGAAAATCACCCCACAGAGACTAAAATTAATAATTTTAGTTCAAACCTCACCACAGCTATCACATAGGGAGAAATGGATCTCACCTTAATTTTCAAGTGTGTATTTTCTATTAATTACTCTAATTAGGAAGCCCACCAATGCATAGGCAAAGGTTCAGCAGCATAGTTACAATGTCCTAAACAGAGCCACATTTCCATGCCCACATTCCTGMAGCTATCTCTCTTTAAGGATGCTCATTGCTAAGCCAATACAAACTGAAATTAAATTACAGGCTCACCGAAAAAAAATATTAAATGCAAATGTGTCAGCCTTGAGGAAACTTCAAGCACTCAAGGACAGTTGCAATCCAGAGAGGATTTTGCTCCAAATAACGCAGTTAATGCATTTTAAATCCTTAATTTCTGTGTCCATTCACACTGGAAAACTTTATTTTCCTTGTATTTTGTTGTGTGTCTTATTACATTTGCAAGGATATTTATCTCAATTTACAGAAATTTGGGGCAGCAGTCTACTGTGCATTTCTGCCCACAATGAGGTGAGGTCTCAATTTTTAACAGCTCCATGTTTTCATTTTTCTGTCTCAGAGAAACTCCTGCAAGCTCCAAATACAAGCAGGTACAAAGGAATACAAATCTCATGGGGAAAAGCCCACTTATTATTCCTATTTTGCAGTCTCACAATCATCTACTTCAACATGAAGTGACATATAGATATTATCCCTAGCAGTTGTTCTGCATTCATGCTAAACTGACCCTCCTTAACCTCTCTTGATCTTGGTTTAATCCCAGTATTCTGAACTGCACTGTCAACAAAATACCTCTTTTCCAATGAGAAAATTATAAATTTTCATGYGACCAAAACTAAAGAATTTTTACAACTTGGTTTCTTCTCCTTGATGTAACCTTGAGTTTGAATTTCCATGGTTTATATTATGCAGTTTGGATATAACACCCCTATAATTTCTTCCCTGCTTAGTACTTATCTTCTCAAAATTAATCCCATCTCAGCAAAGCTTTTTGTCTTAGAATGTCTGCAAATAAATCCCTGTATTCTTAGATAATGGAAATTGTCAGTGATTAAATTCAATTTGATAGGGTATGAGTGAAATTTGTCTGACTAGTTATCAACAGTGTCTTGATTTTAGGTTTGGATTTRTCATTATATTTCCTACATTTACAGCTGCCTGTACTTTCCTTCAGCAGTTCTCCATATTTCTTTCTGCAGATTGTTTTCTGCAGGCTCGTGAATATATGGGTATTTGGCAGTGATTTTGTAACATATAATCAGAACCGAAAATTATAGTGATCCCATTTGTGTTATTATAGCTGAAGAATGTGTCAGACTTTCCATTTTAAACTTTTTACTCTAAAGAATCTACAACTGGTCTTTCTGTACTGCCAAATATTTCTGCAAAATTTTCAATAAGAATAATGCTATTTATTAGTTTGAAATTTTTCTCAGGATTTTTGGCAGTGAGTGTGGGGAGATAGCTTCTCCTGCAGTCCAAAATAAAAAAAGAAATAAATCTCTAATTTCCTGTCTCCTTATTCAGTGACTCCATTTTAGCCAAAAAAAGTTAGATGGGTTTCTTTTTAAGGACCTGTAGTATTAATGCAGTAGTGGATAAGAGGGATTACTTGAGAATGACTGGAATTRTTTCCTTTCACTGGAAACATAATATATTCCTTCAAGATAGTGCCAGGATTTTTCTGCCAGAGGAGCAAGAAAATGGATAAGAGAATCAGCTCTCTACTCTGGTCAGACTTACTTCTTTTTAAGCAAAATATTATCCAAAATAAACCAGATCTTCTCACACCCTGCAGCAGCCTCCAGATAAGGGGACTGTGGGTGTAAAATAAGAAAGTGCTTGGCTAGATTTGGGGATAGGAGGAGGAATGTGAAGAGGAACCAAGGGGAGACTGGACAGGAGATATTCACCCCAGCTGCTTCCTTGACGTTTCCCACTGGCCTGACTAAAATCAGGATTTTGCTCTGTGGCCCTTACAACATCTCCAAATGTTGCATGCAACATGTACTTTCTTCTCTTTTTGTCCCAGCTGGAGGAAAAAACCTGCACAAATGTGGTGAAATTTGGCCTTCCATCTTCTCAAAGCTGTTGGTGAAATGACAAACAATGGCAAAGCTCCATCCTAGAAAAGAGTGGGTGACTCCAGCTGTCTCTCACCTCATCACTCACATTTTACCTGTTCTCAATTTCCAGCCCTGTGTTCTGCCCAAGGCAGAATAATTGAATTTCCTTTGAGTTTCAGCTGCCTGTTCCACCATCAGCTCCTGTGGGACCTTGGGTGAGTGGTAAAACCCAGGTTTCCAGCAAAGCTGGGAAATCACAGCACTGGTAAACGGGTCAGCCTGTGTGGTTTGATGAGCTCAACCCTGAGCATTTTGGCTAAATTTARGCTTTGAGGCTATCAGAGATGGCTCTCGAGCCCAGAGAGGGAACAAATGCCAAGAAGCTTTGCCATGTCTTCACTATCTCCATTTACAAACAGGATATTGCAAGACCTCCATCCTGTGGGGATTGGTTGTACTGTAAGAGAGCTTTAGAAAATGCATTGTAGAAAGAGAGACTTCGAGCTCCATTCTGGTGATGCAGAACTCATGGGTCTGTAAATAAATCAGAAATATTGTGAGAATAGTCCTGCTCCTGAGGATGCCTGTGTTTTCTTTCCACTAATGCATGGAAATCCTACAAAATGGAATTTTGCCTTCTGATACTTGGATGCATCCAGTTCTGGTTCTACTTAGTGAGAAAGACTTCTTGCTGAGCTGGGGTTTTTTTGCCAGTTAGTTTGCATAAAATGCTGAGGATTAGAAGAACTCAGCTCTCGATGTACTTAGCTCATATATTTTACATAACTTTTGAAAAGGAAATAATAGCTATGAAGGCTGAGATACCACATGCCAGCTTTTCCACTATGAAACACATCCTGCTGTCAATGTTTCCATCCACTCTCACTGCCTGCAATCAAAGGCAAGTGGGAATAAACTCTGGAAGTCTCGCCTGGGGTGGATGGGCTCCAAACCTCGGGATGGCATGTCTGACATGACGCAGATGGAACATCCATCGCCTTTGAACTGAAATCTGCTGCAAGAGGTTCCTCTAGAATGGCAGACAGCCAAGCTGCCAGCGAAATGGGAATGAGAGCTGAGAGTAAAGAATGAGGAAACTTCAAAACCTCTCTCCTCTGCGTTCTTGGGTGATTCCCTGGCTGCTGGGTCAGATCCTCARAGCAGCAGACATTAAAAGCAACCTTAAACATTTGTGTAAAAGACTGGACAAGGCAAAAATCCCTGTCCTAAAGGGCACTGTCCTGTGAATCTTTTCTCACATCTCCAAGCCATCTGATGCCATTAAGTGAGCTCACATTGCCTTGGGTCATGCCAAGGGTCATCTTGGATCTTCTACAGCAGGTAACCTGTGCTTTAGAGAGGGAAGAGGACTCAGAGTTGGGAAGGCACCACAGCACATTTTCTAGAAAGATGGCTGGCTTAAAAATACATGGAGAAGCCTGCCTTGGTTGGTAAAGTAATATTTTTTAAGAAGTTTTCTGCAAAGCCATCACTGACTCGCTGGTTTTCTAGTGTTCTGCATTCATGGAGCAAACTAAAATCCCTGAATCCAGAGTGCAGACCTACAGGTCTACAAGCCCAGGCTAAAAGCTCACTCCTGAATGAAACACTGTAGTTGCAAGGGTCACTTTTTGCCTRCAAAGTTTAGGTTGGAAACCCTCATGTATGTGGCCCAAGCTAAACAGAGAGAGTTCATAAGTTTTTGGGGGTAGCATATTCCATATTTTCCCTGCAGTTTATTGGCAAATTAATTCTAATGCATTCAAATTACATCATGAAGTGTAGTGTAAAGATATTTCATGAAGGGTACCTTAATAGGGTGTGAAAACCTGATGAAGGGTAATTCAGAGGGAACTGCTTGGCCCATCTCCTATTTACTTGGAAACATTACTGCCTTAAAAAACCCTTAAATATATTACTTATTTTTATGGCTCAAAACCCTTTAATTTGAAGATTTTTATGACTCCCTTACAATACACATCGATTTAAATAATGTTTTAAACTAAAATGGATCATTTACTGCCAACTGTGCTTCGGGCATATCATTGATTAGTCCAAGTGTGATAAAACAACCTTGTTTTTATTCATACTTTAAGAGAATAATAAAACCTGCATACTTGGAAATACTGAAGCAATATCTTGGCCCAGAGCTATTTAACTATGAATTATTCACGTCTAGTTTATTTTTTTTCTTTTAAATTCATGAATCCCCAGAATGGTTTTGTAAAATGTATCCGTGAAACCATGTTTCTAATTATTAAAGGGAATGGGGAGGAATCAGAATGCATCATATATGTAAAGGGGTCATTTTTTATTTGTCTTCTTTTGCAAGCCACTGTGAATCTCCTTGGAAATTAGTTATTCAATATTCTCACTATATTTTAACTTGTGGTCCATTGAGAGWGAATACAGAGAGAGCTACTTTTTTCAAATAACTTTTGCAAACAAAGTTTGTCTCACATCCTGAAACACTGGAACTGCTTAAATATAGGGATATTTAGGGATTTCACAGAAAACTGACTGGTAGCCCACCGCCCAGAACTGGTCTGGAGAGATCAGAAGAAATTACAGAAATATAATTTTTTTTGCATCTTCATAAGAAATGGCTCATTTAACAGTGATAGGGTGTCTATCTGGWTATCACACTGCTGCTAGTGGCACTTCTTCCTTAACTGCTGCAAAATATCACAGACAAAAATATCTTTTGTAAGTGAAAAAACCCAAACATTCAWCYKACTCTTGCAATCCTTCCACYCTGTGTAACCTAACAATGCCTTCTKCACACAGYATGGTCTGAGCCATGGCAGTGGAAAGAATGAGACTGAGAAARAGCTTTCTTCTTCCATCTCTGAATTTCAGTAGAACATCAGCAAATCACTTCATCTCAGTGCACCTCCAGTCCCTGCAAAYATACACACAAGGCTTTGTTTTATTTGGAACATAAATTCTTCAGCATAGAAAACACTTTTCTCTGTATAGCACCCAGTGCAATTCTGTACTTGATAAATACTGACTTTTTTTTTTCCTTATACAATCACAGAAAGCTATTTTTGAAGTTTGGATAGTCGGAAGAACATCATCTAGCCAAAAAAAGGAGTTCAATGCAGGTCCAGATAGATCAGCCTGCACAGGGATTTGCTGTGTTTTATGCAAGTCTAGATTTGGTGTTTTCAAGTCTCTCGAGGTCTGTGCTCCTAAGTGATCCACCTCACGGTGAAAACCTTTCTCCTTTTRTCTYATCAGAATTTCTTSTCTTTCAGCTCAAGCCCATGGCCACAAGACTCCAGGTTTTTCCTCTCTATACTCTCAATCTTGTTGCAGTAAGATCCCCCCCTTTTCATCTCTGTTTCTGCTCACACTTCCTGCTCCCCAGCCCCTTCACCACAAAGGTAAGATGATGTTCTCAAACTCTCCTGATGTTTTACGTGTAGGATTTCCTCTCCTTCACATCTGTTTGTAACCAGGGCCTCAGAACTGAGTGTAACTCTCAGAGGTGCACACCATGGAGGATAAAGTGTTTGTGTGGCTGCACCTATAGAACACACTGAGTCTCCAGCAATCAGAGGAAACAGAATAATTAAAGGTTAGAAGAATTAAAGGAAGAAGGGGCAAGCAGCAGACAGCAAGCAATGGCTTTAGATGTTGATTGTCAGCTTGAAAGGAGCATCCCCAGAGAGCCAGAGCAGATAGAATCATTCTGTGGAATGGAAACCCAAAACTACGGAAAATCAACAGATTCTCAAACACCAAAAATCCACTAATCACAAAGTGCCATCRTATGCCAGCCAGTCTTACCAATAATAAAATTCATCACAAAAAGGCATTGGCAGTCTGTGTGGACCCTCAAATGGATCTATGCTGAGATTTTCAACACTCACAGTTCTTCCCAGGACTTGCACATTTATCTGAATGTTTGTTACTGAAGACACTTAGGACATTTCTAAGTCTGGAAATGCCAAGAAACTCAGCACAGAGCTTGCAACGATGAAAAATGAGAGGAAACCAACCTTATAACTTGGCTTCAAGGCCATATGTGGTTGCACTCTCCAGATGTATAAGCCACACTGGGCTTAGCACAAGATTAGTCTGGAAGAATTGTGTCTTTTCTCACTTTTACTCCACAGCCAGGTGGGTTAGAGGATTTGTCTGAGATGGAGAAAGCTCACACTGAAGTTAAACTCTTTTCACTGCATGCCTCTCTTTCTAGACTAAGGCAATTCTTCTGTAYATGGCTACAAGCAAATGTCTGGGAGTCTGTGAAAAGTCTGAATGAAAGAGTTTGTTTTGGAAGCATCAATTGACAACAAAAATGGTCTTCAAGATGCTGAGAGCAGAAGMTTTAATTTGCTTTACATTATCTTGGAAATCCAGTGCCAGGTGTTAATCTTTGGGCAGGCACTACTCTCCTCACTACAGAACTGCATGTTTTGAAAAAATCCCAGCTCTTGAATCAACTCACAAAAATCCATGTGCCTCAAATTCTGTATAGATGTAATMCCAACACCATGATGGGAATTCTCTGCACAGTTTGAGGTAAACCAAGCCATGTGTTTGAATACTTGCAGCAAGGGAGTCTGACAACAGAGGTATTCTCACCTCATTGACATTTTCCTATTTTAATAGGCTCGTGAAGCATTAAAACGCTGAAATTGGAAAGCAAAAATTATTTTAAGCTGCTGAACATGATGAAAAACAATGCTTTCGAGTAGCATGATGAATTTGTTGGGGAATGATTAGGCATTAACAGCAGGTTGGTATACTTAATGAAGTTTGCYTAGCCAATTTGCACTTTATAAAGTGTGGCATTGTTCTGGAGTKCAGCCCTGATGTGGACTTTATGAAGCATGCAGGAGGCACGACAGACTTTATGAAGTCCACATTGAGGATAAGTATCAAATTAAGTAGGAAAAGCACACCAAGCTCTGACATGTGGCTTGGAAACTCGTGCCTGCCTGCRTGAGTTGTTGCTGAGGTCACCCTGGGGCGCCCAAATCCCCACAAATTCCCACTGTAAAGGCAACCAAAGCATCCAAATGTGACTTCAGCCAACCACAGGCAAGGAGAATTGGCACCTAAGAGTCTCCTGTGCTTGAATATTAGGCAAGAACATTCCTCCCTGGTGTCTTGACACCTTTTGGTCAGCATCATGTCTTTATCTTCAGTGAGGGCACACTGGTTATTAATGGCTTTTCTTTAAGTTTTAATTTGGGCAAAATTTACTGCATCCAAAGGAAAACCCTGCTTAATGAAAGGCCACAGATGTTGGCTCACAAAGTAACACTAATTAGGCAGGTAATTTTTTCTTCCTTCCCCTTACACCCTCAGGATCCATTGTGCAAATCAAAGTGTGCAAGTCTCCTTCAAAACACTGMAAATGCCTTTATGTCTCATTGTAAATATAATCTGTATTGAGTTTGGCTTACATTGTTACATTACATTGTATTACTTTACAGACAGAGAATGAAACTTCCTGAAAGAAAGTTCTCTCTTTTTCGTTGATTTCTCAGTGCATGGGTTGCCTGTGAAATACAGAAAGCAGATGGTTTATTAAAAACAGACACAAAAAATGAACAGCTCTAAACATTGCATGAATTTTTTTTTCCCCTATTTAACAAGCTATTGATCAGATTATCTTAACTCACTTTTGAGGAAAACTGGCCATTCAGATTCATATTTTGATTGATCACTACACAAAATTTCTTAGCTTAAAATTGGTCATTTCAGAATTACAGTTTTTGTTGTCTCACAGGCAGCAGCTTAGCAGAGTYTGGGTTGCTACACTGTGAACCCTGGAAAGGATCTTTTCCCTTATAACCCAAAAACTATTTCAAGTATGGCCTTGCAATTCAGATGACACAATCTTTCCAGCTACCAAGTCTGTGAGCTAAGATGATTGATTTTATCTAGTTTAAATCAGTATGAAATTGATTAAATGACCTGGCAAATTCCATCATTCAGCTTTGAGAGAGAACAAACCCAGCGCGATGTTCCGACAGCTGCTTCATTGCTTGTCCATTACTTAACAACTGAAATACAGCAGTTTGTATTTCTGGGTGAGGCACAGGGATTGTTTTAGAGTGTCATTATGAGTCTGGTAAATAGGTTTAGACYGAGGATACGAGCGCAAACTCGCTGTAATTCTCTGTAGCAGGGTTTAAAGGGCTCATGATTGGCAGCAAAAGTGATTGTATTGACCAAAAGAGCCGAGGACATCTGGCTTTCCAGCCCTACAGCTGAAGGACCATATGTTATAAAAAAATACATTTGAGAGGGGAAAAGGCAGTTGTGGGCTGATCTGCACGAGGAGAGGTCGAAGCTAAAAGTCCAATCCTGTTACCAGTGTGGCTCCAACAAGGGGTGAATGATTTAGGGCTGTTGGGCAATGAAGAAATGTTGTTGACCAGCAGAGCTGAGCTGATGGCTGAATATCTGTGAAAACCTCAGGGACCCCTCCACTTCACCTGATGGTGAGAAAAATAGTTTGTAGCACAAATGCCTACAGTTTACCAAAAGTGTCCCATATTTGTGCCTTCARCTGTTTCACCAAGCTTCAAGTGAGTACAGCACAACTGTTTAAGATCAAATAAGGGCATMTTGCAATTTGCAGCATCAATCCCAGTTTTCCCATGCTTACAGTTCTGGAAACAATGCATCCATTCAAATTCATGGCAAGCYCTCCATTCACTCATAATTTGCTGTWTGATGCCCTTTTTTTAAATGMTAATGTCAAAGTTGAGGTCACAAACACAAAATCTTTGCTTTTGCTGTTCCTTTCCTTTGCAGWTCACAAAAAGACATAAGAATTTTACTGGACCTACTTACAGTATGGGCTGTTAATAAAAGCAAAACCTCCACTGGATTAGGGAAAAAGTAGTTTTAGTACATAAAATATGAAGTGAAGGTGTTGCTTTATGTAAGACCAAGTGCTACAGGATAGTATAAATTTCTTYTTTGTCAGTGAAAAGGAAGATATACTTAAAACTGTTCATGAATAATGTGCTCAAGAAATCAGGGAAGTAGAGATCTTTGCTCTCTCAAAGTCACAATAATACTTTCAAAGGCTAAATAAACAAAATTCACACCAAGTTGGCTGGAATTTTGAAATGTGCTAACTCAGCATACTGCTGAAGTTTCTGCTGAATTGAGCACTTTTTATTCTTTGAAACAAACATCTGTGATTCAGTGTGATAGATTTCAGTGTAGCTGGACAATACAACAAGATGTTTTTTAGAGAAAAAACATCAGTATGAATGAATGGTTCTTGCAAGCTCCACAATACCCACTTTTAAATTATATTGAATAATGTATCTCTCTCCAGATTATTCCTATCAAAAGAATAATATTTTATATTATTAAGTGAAGCCAACAGAGCAGACAAAAGGCTGGTTTTTTCCCCCAATACATGGTATCAACCATTTTAAATTGGAATTTTTACACTGTATACCTAACTACAACATTTGTGTGTGTCGGTGGTTTAAGGTTATTTAAGGCACTGAATGAAAAGCTGACAAGGCACTTCAGTGCAGCCAAACATTTCACTACCAGTCACAAAATCATTCACTTCTATTGCTTGTTTTCACAGGTAAAGTTAATCAAAGTAATACTAAACAAGAGCAAGGCTGGGAGACGGGGGGAAGCAAATTTGTTTCAGAATCCTCAGGGAACGGATGTTATTTTCCACTTCCCAAGATAATTAGCAAATATGATCCCCAAGCTTGAATCAGTTTCAGTCTTGGACTTGTAATATTTTCCTAATCAAATTAATCCCCACCACTAGCTATGTGTGGCATTTTACAGTTCCAACCCCAGCTTTCATAAAGGATTTTAYGCAATATGGGCCCCAAATCAGGCTGTAAACAGTCATAACTCCTTGCAATCCCAGACCCAGCATCCTCAAGGAAGCGTGAAAGTTCTCTAGGTACTTGCAAAAGACCATTGCATAACAATTAATTTAGTGTTCAGTAATAATTTTGTCATTGGGCTCTGATGATGAAGTGGATACAGATGTTCATTAGCAACAGGAACACAGGCAAATAATGAAGCATTCCAAGAATCTGCTACAGCTGAGAAGTCCAAGGCTGACCATCACACGCTGCAGAGTCACAACCACCTCTCTTCAGACCAAAAAAGAAATCTGAGCAATCCACCATCTACAGGAGTGCAAGCTAAATATTCTGCTTCACCCATATKTCAAGAGTAAAGCCATTTTATACCAAATATATTTAAGTCTCAGTGGCCTAAAACAAGTCTGGATGTGTTCAAAGGGCACRTGGATGTGGCACTTGGGGACAATATTATTCTAAGCAACCTTCCAGCCAACCAGGATTTGCTCCTACACATCTTTCCATACAAACAGGCTTCCCTACCACCCCTTTTTCCAAAAAATCTCCACTGGCTGAGACGCAGGGATTCACAGCCTGGCTTTGCTGATCTTACTCCTTGCAGCAACAATAGATAACGAAGAAGATTCCTCCTGGGGCTTTTTTTCCAGAGGTATTTTCTSTCCCAGCTTCCCAGTGGAGGAGGCAAACACAAAGAGGATCATCTGCAGGGAGCGGTGGCTTCGTTTGTCACGTCAAACACGCCAGGCTCTATCCCCGTCCTCTGGAGGGAATCACTCACACGGAGAAGATTAGCCCAGAGGATTAGCAAGCAGCCGGATTATCCACACACGGCTCAGCCAGCTAATAAACCAGCACCTTTATGCATTTTTTGCCTTTTAACCTCCCCATTTCCCGACTTCTGATATCCATCCCTCTGAGCATCACATCACCACGTTTCGGGGRATGATGAACGCGCGATGAAGAGTTGGTTTTGGCTACTCTGGCGTGTCTGAGCCATTTCTCATCAGCCACAAGATGTCAGTGTTGCTGAATGTTATTATTCTCACCTGCATGGCATCGAGAGACGCCGGGGGCAGCTGTCAAAGCCGGGCTCTGTACAGCAAGATTAACAAAAAACCCGCAGGAAACAACGCGCAACCAAGGGCAGTGAAAATGTGCGCAGCAAAGCGCAATTTGACCATAACAGTAATAAGTAGAACTCAATCTACGTGGTAATTGCTGCCACCTACTCCTAGTCCTCGTGTCTTTTTACAAGCCCTAACTCATGAACGCTTGAACATGGCAGATGGATCTTGCACAGCAACATCACCAGGGAAAGGAGAAAGCAGAGATGACAGCAGAACTGTTTCATCGTAAAACAATCGGTCCATCCCTCCAGAAAGGAGGCTCTGCCCACTCTCACTAAATATGAATCTGCAATTAAAGAATACACCAGTAGCCATCTCCCTGTTTCATTCCTGGTGTTTTCTTCCACACCCGTCTGGCACTGGCAGCAAATTCTGCCCACATGRCTCTATCATGGAGATCTTTCCATGCCCGGACTTGTTTCCTCCCTGCATCACCTCCCCAATTGTTTGAGAACACAYTTTTACAAGGCCAAATCAGTTTGCTGGACTATCTGGTTTTAAAACACCCTTTCCTCACACCCTTTCCTCTTTCCAACCCTTCCCAAAAGGTCAAGGTCAGGCAGAAAGGGAACTTTTGAACCGATATTGTTGTGGACTTCACGCATTGTGAAACTGCACCTCGGATTTCCTCTGCAGACCGACTGACCCAGATGTTGATTATTTTTCTGCTTCCTTCTTGGTTGCAGGAGATTTGCTTCACCAAACACTGGCTTGACTTCCASTTCTAAGTATAGCAGAGCATGGGTACACTTAGCATGAGAATTCCTGTTTACATTGTTTGCTGCCATTCTTGTCCTCTGAATTTGTTTACTTTTGGAATCACAGGAAGCAGGATTTTGGTGGGAGTGGAGACAGGACTGTTCACTGTGCAAAAAAATTAGGATTAATAGAGATAAAAGAATTTATACTCACTTGAAATGATAAGAATATGCAATGGCAACATGATTATTTGAGCTTGGAAGCAGACAATTTAATACATTTGATCTGTCTCTGCCCTCTTTTCAAAAATGGAATCATAGAATGGTTTGGGTTGGAAGAGACCTTAAAGATCATCTTGTTCTACCCTTGCTGCCTCAGGCAGAGACACAAATACATGTCCCAATAGCAATACATAAATATATCTCCATGAATACATCTCCCAATATGCAAATATATCTCAAAAATCCAAGTATATGAATTGTGGGGGGCATATTTAAGGGCAAAAGAAGATTTTTACCTAATTCTTATAACCTTTCCCTGGCTATGTTCCCTGCCTCTTTTTTTGTTCTGAAAACAGAGCCTGTTCCTTGCAAAATAGTTTACWCAGGTAAAGCCACAAAAATAAACCTCTGAGAGACTCTTTCCCATTTCCAAATCTTCCCTCCACTTGCACCGAACACCTCAGCTCGGAAAATCCATTCCCAGCCTAATAAAAATCCTTCATCACAATGACARCTCCTGACAGCTCCTCCCTGTTCCATTAAACATCCAGGCTGTAGAGACCATAAATCCYTGTTTTTATCTCCATCCCATCTTTGCATTGTGTTGAAGCTGCAGTCAGAGATCCTGTTTGCTTGACGTGTTCCTGCCTCCCTGTTGGTGACAGCAGGCACAAAGGTGCCAAGATTCACAGTTTAGGGTGGCTGGCTCCGTGCTGCAGCACACTGACCATTTGTCTGCTCTTTCCAGCTGCCTGGAAATCTGCTGCTTTCATGCCCAGAGTGGCAGAGTTGGCAGGAGTGCAGTGGTGAAATTCTCAGAAAAACCTGATGGTTTCTGTTGAACTCACTTGCCTTGCTAAAAAGTTGCATTTGCCGGGGTCATCTGAGGATGAGGATGACTGGGATTTGTTGGGATTTTTTTTGTTGGTTTTTTTTCCTGGGGTCCCACTTGGTTAAAACTGTTTCCATGCAGATCCTAACATTCCCAAACGATTTACTTGCAGACACTGTGCACTACAGCCCCTTGGGGATGTTAGTTTTCAATAGAATTCCTGGAAAAGTTGAAGAGGTGACTGAAGCAGGGTTATTCGATCCAGGGTTATTCATATGTAGGTAGCAGGCCAGCTTTGCTAAACAAGGTATTGTGCTTCAAATAACTGGGGCAGCCTGAGMGGTAAATGTCGGGACGGAATGGGAAAGGATTTCATCAGCCCAAAACTAATAAAAACAGCGATGGAAACACAAGACTTAGGAACTGGAGAGTGGAGGAATATCTAATTTCAGGCGCTCTGGTGTAAAGGTGAAACTGCCTCGTTAATGTGCACTCTGGCATAAGCCAGTTCTGGCATCAGAGCCTGCCCTTGGGGGATGCCTTTTTCACCTGCTTTTGTTTTATTTCACCCCTAACAAATGATGGATTTTGCTGGTGTGAGGTAGGGTGAGGCAAAAYCCCAGATTTTTTTCTTTTTTGAGAGCGGACTTGCAGAAAGAAAAATACAGCTCTTCTTTTAAATTACAAAAGGGCAAGCTTCATCCGTGTGGTTTAATTCAGTTTCACATGCAATAACCTTTCAAATGGTGCTTGAAAGTCAAGTCAAATTTCAATATAAATGATATTGTCAGGTTAACATTAACGTATGAGACACTGCCCTTTATGTTTTTCTATCATCCCTTTGAATGTGTTGAACAGTAATTTTAATAGAATCATAAAAATCTTCAATTTCCTCTGTAGATTTAACCAATGCCAAGAGCAGTAAAAGAGTTATGCTTCTGTCTCCTTTGTAAGGTTTGTGATTATTTTAACATCTCCATTCTTGCAGGTCTTGTGCACTTAGAGCCCAAATCTGTTACCTCTGTGCTTAGAAATACCATCCCAGGAAGAACTGCTCAAATGCTTTTGTCTTTTCTTTGCTTCTTCCAACAAGGAGGTTAGAACTGGAAGCTACAAGTGAAAAAAAWAAWWTWAAAAAGGAGTYATGGAAATATTCAGTTACCAATGTGTGTCATAATTTKACTTCAGTGAATATTCAGAACTGTGAATTAAACAAGGGCACTGGAAAGTTATTTAAATATGTATCAGATGCAGAAATTTAAGCCTGCAAASTAATTTCTTAAGAAACATTCAAGTGACAGAAAACAGTGGGGAGAGCAAAGATACAATCTCAGCTAAAACCACAGCCTTTCAACACATCTCTGTCWCTGCAGGAAGGGAAATTTCTCACCACAAGCGCTGCTGGGGCAAAGAGGGTGCAGATGAAGTGTCACCCCAAACACACCCCAGCTTTGGTGGCCACCGCACCCCATCACCAGTGCAGCCACCTGGTGCTGGTCCAAACAACCATGCAAAGGGCTGGGAGATCACCCATGGCAGCTGGGAGCTGGGGATGAAACATTCCTGTCCCAGAGGATGGAACAGCCATGGTGGATCAGGCGTGGAGAGCCTGACTCGCCCCTTCCCGCAGCTCTGGGAGAGTTCTCTGTGTCCCCTGCTGTCCTAGGTTAGCTGAGTATTGTATTCCTCCTTATGTTAGAGGAAAGTTAAACAACCCTTCTGTAACTATACATTAGTCGAGACTGCTCTGGTTTGTTTGGTGATGTTCCTCCCTTCAAGGACAATGGGAGGGAAAGGGACAAGACGCACACGTTTTTTTTTCCTTCCTGGGAGGCTCTCGGGATCAGCGGTGGAAAAGAAGCTGTCTGCTCTCTGGGACTGCTCCTTTTTTTTTTTTTTTTCCTCCCTTTCTTTGGACTTGTTTTTCCTCGATTTTTTTTTTTCTTTGTCATCTGAGAATTGGAGGATTCTCGTGGCACGACAGGCGAGAAAGATCCTTCAGTGAACCACCAGAGAGACTCTGTCCAATCCCTCTGGGGACCCGGAGGGAAAGCTACTCCCAGGAGGGAAGAGAAAGGCTTTAAGATCTAACAGCTGGTTCTACAGGTTTTTTTTTGTTTTTATAATTTTAAATAAATAGGTTTTTTTCCCTTTTCACTTTCCTCTCTGTGGAAAAGTTTGTCTCTAGGACCCGGGTGGGGAAAACAGAGGGGGGGAGGTTTGCTGGAACTTGGGAGTATTTTGCTCCCGTTGAGTTCATTCCAACCATGACACCTGCCCAGCCTGGGTGGGCACCCAGGGTCTGTCACATCCCCCAGCCCTCCTGCTCTGTGAAACACCCACCCTGGAGGTACCCTGTGGTTTTGAGCTGCTGCCTCACTCACGCTTTCCTTCCCCAATTTCAAAGAGGAATCACTCGTCCTGGCTGAGTGCCTCTAGAAACCGTAAATGCTGTGCAAAGGAGTGTAGATTTACATATTTTCCACATTTGGGCCGTAAGCAAGATGGCTTCTCCTACAGAGGTGGCTTGATTAGCATTTAAAAATTCACAGATATAGAGATTCACTTAAAAAAATATTTGATAGGGTTTTGGGGATTTTTGCCTTGACATCTCTGGTGAAAAGTTTTCATCAAAAGCTCTTCTGATGTTTCCGAAGAAAAATATTGGCTTTGCCATTTGAAATTAAATATTTGCCAAAATGAAATATTTCATCTCACCCCAATATTTCTGGGCCATCATTTCAGGGGTAGAGGAGGCATTTTTCTGCTGTTTTGAATACTTGCCCAAACTTGGCCAAAACAGCCACTTCATCTCACAGAGTTTCAGTGAACTTGTTAAGGTGTAAAACTGTGGAAGTGTAACTCCACTTGCAGTATGCAGGCACAGAAATGAAGTTACTCAAGCTCCCAGTGCCAGACGCTGTGAGCTGCCCTCAGAAATGGGTTGTGGCATCAAGCCACGGGTTCCCCACGATTACAGGGCAAGTCTTCCTTGGATTGCACTGACAGATCATCTTTTCTTCTCAGATGCCTTGCTACAGACACCAGCTGTATGATTTCCGTGTRTCTTTGCTGTGAACACATGAAGAACTGTGAACTGCTAAAGGCTCTGAAATAAAATGTCATAATCATCTTATCCTGGTGCCTTTTTGGCATGGAAGTGTCTGTCTCCATTCAGCACGTGTGTGATAGGTCTATTAATGACTCTTTACAAGGCCTTTATGAACAGAAATGTAGTAGTTTGGGGGAATTGCTRAGATCCTGTAACAATGAGAAGGACTGAAAGAAGAAACCAATAATCCCATATTAGTTACTAAACAAAGCCAGAGGCAATGTTTAATAATGGGACTGAAATACCTGTGATCACATCACCTGAGAGTGTAAAGCTGTGATTTAAAAAATAATCTTTAATTATGGTATTTCTTTACCTTAAACGTTCAATTCACCTTTTCCAATTCATAGAATGTAAGACTATTTTCCCTGTACTCATGCATTAGCTATGCAATGCAYCCTCTCTAAATTCACAGCGTTTTGATCTGAAACAGCCTCAATATTTGGAGATKATTTATTGTGTGCCTAATGACAGACTATTATTTTAATTTCTTAAGAATTGCCTTTAATATTTTGCATGGTAAGCAATAATTTTGCAGGATTGCATATCCCTAGGTTAGGATTAGCTGCATCCAACCTTTTCCTACATTTATTTTTAGCAGAGATTATCTTGAGACTTCACACTTTGAGCACCAGTCATGCCATGAGACTAACCCACAAGAACAAKCTGCATGATCCATTTTTCAGCAGACGTGTGTAATGTCAGTAGGACATAAAGCTTTGAGCCCAGAAAATGCTTAATTGTGTTTCTGAATTGAGCCCTGGATAAAACATCGGTTATGGTTATTTGCAAGTTCCATTTCAAAATCCAGCTTTTCAGGCTGTGTGTTTTTGTAGTTGCAACTTTCCACCTCCCCCGCACCGATTTAAGTGATGTTATTCTTGGCTAATAGTAATTGTGAGAAAATTGAATTCCATCTGTTTCCACCGAAAGCGGAAAATAGAATGTGAGAATCAATAGAAGACTGCACTTGTTATACACATTTGTCACAATCAGTGACTTTGCTAAGGAAACATGTCCGCGAGTATGATTTGCAAAATAAATAGCAAGTCACAGCATCTGATCACCAGCTGGCTTATTTAAAAGTCAGAGCCTCTTCTGACAGCTATGGATCATGAACTTTTAGGCATTGCATGGCCCCTGCAGACTCGTTCAAGGGAAAWGGCATCTTTCAGCTCTCAAATGGATGGAGGGGAATTTTAATWCAGATCTGGATGTGCACTCCTCATCAAAGTTTTGGGTTTGCATCTGGTRGTTTCCCCATCCTGGATGATCACTTTCTCATATCCATGCTGATTGCTCCACATCCCTTGTAATTTCCTATGTACTTGCTGTGTGTCACCAGAGATTTCTCTGTGACCAGTGCCAGCAACATTTCAGGTTTTCTCCTCAGCTGATGTTGTCAGAATTGAAATCTCTGTGGCTGCCTTTGGCTGAGCTGTTTGACCCAAGTCATTCAGTGATTCATGGCTGTGACCAAACCACAAAGARGCAARCTCACAGCACTTCAATAAGTCCTAGCAAGCCTGTGTTTCATGTACAGGCATGGAACCTCTCTTTTTATCCAAATGCACAATCAAGCCACCTCGTAGGACATGCCAGTGTCTTATCTGCCTGTTTTTATCACAACCGTTGGCTGGGTGGATCATTTCAGGAGTCCTTCAGCAAGAATTGCCAGATTCCTTCCCAGAGTACAGTGTGTACTTTACAACAYCTTTGCCTAATTCTGCTGCAGTTCCTGTGTAATACAGGACATTTTTACAGGTACAGCCAGTCTCAGCTCGTGATTTCTTGCTGTGTCAACAAAGCCATGGTAGCAGAGCATTTCCCATTTCCCCCAAAGCCATCTCCCTATCGAAATATGCAGCCTACCATCTACAGCTGCCCCATCCCCAAATAAAGCACAGCTCTGGGGTGCAGACAGGTATCTCACTGGTCACTCTGTAATTTGGGATCTCCTCAGCACCRTGCAAACCTCACCTCCAGGTCAGTGGCACAGGATGGAGCTTGACTCACCTCCACCCACTGCCACCAGGAGGAAGTCCAAGGCCACCTCGGCTGCCTTAGCCAAGAATCCCTCCCAAGAATAACAGGAACAGCTCACAAATTTAAAAAGCAATTTGGGGATTCCTCAGTCCTTAGGAGACTCACAGTCATGCAGCTAATATGGTTTTCATGAAATGGATGCTGACCTTAAAAGCTCAAGGGCCTTGAGCTTCAAAGTTAGTGCCTGTTGTTTGCCAAAAAGTGTAGGAAAAAGGTGTGTTTGACTGCTGCACTGCAACAGTAAAAGAGGAGTCATTAAAAAGGAACATTTCTGGATGAATAATGCCATTATGTTCGTTAACAGTGCACCTTCATCTGGAACTCTCTTTGCCCTGCCTGGGCTTGAATTTCAGCAGAGCATACACGCAGTAAAACCTGCAAAGTCCAAAGTGGTTAATTACAATGTTCAGCAGCCTAAAAAGACTCCCATAGGCAGAGAGATTTAAGGCAGTACCACAGCCTGCAATTTAGAGGGAAGCAAGTAAAAAGGGACAGAACAGAGAAGTGTAACAGAAAGGASCACTTGGGACAAATAGGGTAAAATTAGGTGTTTCGTTTTTCCTTGAGGCTTCCCTATAGGTTAGGCAGTTATAACATAAAAATTCTTAAACAAGTCAAAGAAATATTTTCTACAGTGCATAACAGCTATGAAAATGTCGGAAGGAACAAGAAGTCAACAACTCTAAAAAAGGACAGACACTTTAATTTATATCTGTAATTATTCCAACTGAAATAAAACATATGGAGATGGATGTGCAGCAGGGTGCAGGACAAAAGCCAGTTGGCTCCATAGGATATGGGCTTTCCCTATAAGCTGACAGTAAGGTGAAGCTTTGATAATTTTACATCAATAAGCCATAACTCCATGGTACAGTGAGTGCCAGATGCAAACAAGATTTTCCAAGTCTTACTTTTTAAAATTCAGGGGGTTTACAAATGTTAGCAACAAATATATTAGCATAATTTTCATAAAGGTTACAGAGATACATGCAGCTATTATTTCTTTCCCAATTATTGCAGAGTTTGTCCCTGCCTTTTCCARCAGGAAATGGCCAGCTTAGGAATGGGGACAGCATGTGGCTTCAGTCAAAGTCAACATAATGGGAAATGGAAAACCCTGAATGGGGCAAAAGTTCATGAGTTTGGTGCCAGTAATCGGATACTTCTAAGCTTGTTTGGGTTTTGTTGGGGGGTTTTGGGGCTTGTTTTAGGGGGGAAAAAAATAAAGAGTGAAGTAAATCATATCTGGGAGGAAAATTAGGCTGAGGATGAAAGCATGAGTAAACTGAARTGCCAAGATCTGAAGGCAGAAGCTGTGGCAGATCCAAATCGTGCATTAATCAAGCAGATACTGGAGATGTACTGTACTGACCAGCTGATTATCTGCTTCCTGTCCTCAGAGGCAACATGTCCTGAGCACATGTGTCCTAGCACAGGCTGAACTTTAATCCAATCCCCCCAAAAATGATAACYAACATCTATCTTGAGAACAACAAACAAATCCAGGACACTCTTTGTCAAGAAAATGAATGCCCATCCTTTGTTAAAAATGAGGGAGCTTTGAAACATCCTGATTTTAAAGATTTTGTGTYTATTCTTCCCAGATGAATTCCTGAGTTTTGAAACTTTCAGGTGTACCTATGTCTGATTTCCAGGTCACTTCTCATGACTCGTTTCCTGATTCTTTTTTTTTTACTACCATCTGCTTCCAGCTGCCTGGTTTCCCAGCCCAGGTTGTAGAGGCATTTAGTGATTCTGACTGCAGGCAGGCAAATTCCCAACTTCCACTGCAGCAAAGTTCTGGCTGTGAATCATATCTGATTGTGTCCTTACAGTGCTGGGACTGCCCCTCCAGGAAAGAAAAAGGGCAAATATTGAACCAAGAAGCATCCAGAGGAGCCACTTTCTAAACAGATGATTGATAGATAGAGATACAGATAGGTAAATGATAAAAAATTAAATTATATATGTACAACTTAATGGTGCATGTAGATAGATATGGATATATATGTAGATACAGATGATATATAAATATATAGATAGATATAGATGATATATAGACATAGATATAGGTGATGTCTAGATATAGATATGTAGATATATAGATAAATATAGGTATATAGATATATATAGACATATAGATACAGATGATATAGATATAGATATAGATATAGGTATAGATATAGATATAGATATAGATATAGATATAGATATAGATATAGATATAGATATAGATATAGATATAGATATAGATATATTTAGATAAATATATCGATGAGATAGAGATAGATAGAGATAGAGATAGATAGAGATAGAGATAGAGATACATAAAACACCCTTAAAATTGAGGTATGCTGTCCATGGGAAATTCCAAATCTAGTTTTATTCTGGCCCAATAAAGATGAGAACTAGCTTGGCACTCATGACAGTCATGTTTCTTCTCAAACTGAACAATGGCTAAACTCTGAGTACAGAATTTCTTCCTGAAGTCCAACCTAAATCTGCCCTTTTTCAGTTTAAAACCATTGCCCCTTGCCTTGTTATTGCCATTATAAGCACTCCCTCCTCCTCTCCATAAGCCCMCTTGAGGTACTGGAATTTTTGGGAAGGTTCCTGCAGCAGCTTGCACTTGCCCATGCAGTGCTGCCCACCACGCTACCGGCCAGACAGACTTTGTGTGATGTGGATTCTCCTTGCACAGAATTTCCCTGCTGAATTTGGGAAATCACCTCCCCGGGGTCCCTCTGCTCTCTGCTACTTCTCCCTTCTTCAGCAAATGTGAGGGAAACAGCTCACAAAGGCACAATAACACCCAATGTCAGAGTTAAATAAACAAAGGTTTCAGCGGTGTTGAGCACATCCTCAGAAGGTTCATGCTGCAGGGTGTGGGTGGAGTGTCCCGAGCAAAGAAACGCTGCCTTTGGGTGATTTGTGAAGAGCAGAGCTGGTTCCAGCTCATTCCTGCGAAAGCATCTCAGCACAGGGCTTAGCCACAAAGCACTTCCCGTCCTGTGATATTCGTCAGCCGAGCAATCTGCAAAAATCCTTGAATTTCGAGGGGAAAATGTGACAGATTGTTTGTTGAATGCAAGCTACTAAAAGTGGTAAATGGCTTTTTTTTTTACTACCTCTCCCGATGCATGCAGCTGAACACACAAATCACTGAGTTCACTGGGAGTCTGGAAAAACTCACAGTTCCGGAGTTAATCATTAATATTGTGGGGTTACAAGGAGGTATTTTTAAGATTGCCACAGCATGTGGGAAATTCCCATGTGAATTCCCTGCAGGTTTTCAAGAAATAGCCTTTTCTATTTGGCTCAGATGCTTTTGTAATTGTTTACATAAATTGAATATGAAGTATCAAGGTCAGATATTTTCCAGAAAGCCAAAGCAAACAATTTACCATTCTGTTGTAGAAGAAAACACCAGAACAATTCCRTCAAAGACCAACTTCCTTTTCTTTCTCTTGCTTTTTTTTATATATACACTATATAGCAGAAAACACTGGARCTCTGATTACTTAAAAGCATGTCAATCTACAGGATACAAAATTCCCTCACTGAGAGAAGTAACAAGTTTAACCTCACACACTCAAAGCAAGACTATTTCCTTAATTTTATTTTTTAGATACCCCCAGCATGAGCTCAGTTCCCAGCAGAAGCTCTGAGAACCTAAAAAATTGTATTTATGCAAATATGATTGCTTAATTTTTAAGGGCTCTCTATCTCCCAGTTCACATTATCAGTGGAAAGGATAGCCAACAACGTTTTCTTTTTCCTCTCAAATTAATAAAGTTCCTACCAAATCAATCCATTATCTGCTGACATCTTTTCCCAAAAAACCCCACTCAGACAATGATCTTTGTGCTGCCTAACCCCAATGGCTTCGGACTCTTTTGATGACTGGAAAAGTCATCGAGTCCTTCAGCAGTTTTGGAAAGAGAAACCCTTTTCCCTACTAACCCTACTCAACTGGGATGGAAACYTTCTGTGTGACACCCTGGCTGTGACCCCTAGTCCATGTTTTGCCACCAACAATGAGGGTTTCAGGACTAAAGTTGCCTAATCCAAGCCAAAAATGTCAGGATTTCTCCCAGGAGGGGCCAATCCCCTTGACCAACCCCCATAATACACAGACCACAATTTTTATAGGGCTGAACAGCTGAAGTTTGCATCAGAGCTGGCTCTCCTGACCCTCTCTGATGCTCAGAGGCTCACATGGGGAAGTCAGTTCTGTAGATAGAACCAYATAATTATTTAGGGTSGAAAAGACCTTTAGGATCATCAGTTTCAACAATTAACCCTGCACTTCTGCGCCCACCACAATATAAGCCAAAATATTAACTGCCAAAGGTATTATTTAAAAAAAAACAAACATGTAAGATGAACCTGCTGTGCAACACAAGCAGTTCAGAGATTATGTATCTTATGGAAGTCTAATACTTAATTATAGAAAATTGAATAAGAAGCAGTAACGATTGAACAGTGGCCCTCTGATACATTCATGGAACAGAATACAAAAAAAAATGTTATGAATCCAGGGAAATTATATATGGGTCAAATTATCTTTAAAAAGAAAAAAACAAAAAAAGCAAAAAACCCAAAAAA
>NW_026623621.1:664148-669521 GCF_030028575.1 Malurus melanocephalus
CAATAGGAACAGGATGTCCAAATCTCACTCTGAATACATATTCAAGTATGTGTGTCTGCAATTCCTCCTCCAGCAAGCTGAGCACCCAGCATTTACACTGCTTGAAAAATTACAGCTGGTGGAAACAGCTGGGAACAAATACAGGTCAGTAAAAAGTATGTCAAAGAATTAGCCATCTTTGACATCTAAGTGTTTTTACCATCTTTAATGTTAAAATCTAGCACTCCTTAGGGTACCAAAGTTCAGCAGATGTGGAAGCTCCCTTAGAAGGTACTGCCTACCCAAACTCTGGGTCAGATCCCAGACTGGGCATTTACCAAGGGCTGCTTTAACAAAAGCTCCTGAAAATCCTCACTGCAACGAGACTTGAAAAATAAATAACTGGATGAGAAAATAAAGCCACTGAAATGTAGGTTTGGGCCAGTGCTCTCAGGAAGGACCCAGATCAATTAGTCTGAGTCCAGACAAAAATRAGGGAAGGTTTAAATACCATAAATTACAAAGAATGATTAAAAGGATGAGATTTGTTTAGTCTAGAAAGGAGAAAATTAAGAGGAATCATGATAGCATTCTCCAAACAGAGGGAGAAGAAAGGAAATGAAGATGTCCTGTGATCCCTGGGAGCCTGGAAAGAAGCAGTGGTGTCACACTGGCCTCTGGGCAGGACAYGAGAAAGGCAGGAGGAAAGAAGTTTGTAACATAAGCAGTGATAAACCCTGAAAGCATTTCCTWGGAAGGTTGTGGGACCTCTGTCACTGCAGGTTTTTGAAAACATGAGAAGCAAACATATGCCAGGAGCAGTTAGTGTGAAGCCARCTCCACCTGGGTGAGGCGACGGACTGAGTGACCTCCCAAGAGCTCGCCCAGCCCTGTTTTCAATTATTCCGTTCTTCCTTTCTTAAGATGTGTGGAGAGATGTGAAATTGCTTGTCACAACCTGTTTATAAAAAGCAATTCTCCTACGAAATTCCAATAGGACACCCCAAGACAGCGCATTAGAAGCAAACACTAAATCTTATCTCGTTTCTTTACACAGCTGCCTTGACACCACAGACTTCTTGTCCAGTCCTGTTTTTCATCTGGCTGTCACAGGCTGGCTCCAAGATCTTTAAGAGCCCATTCAGAAGCTAAAGTAGAAGTCTCTGCCTCAGTGAATAATTAAAAACAAAGCTCCAGACGTTTTTAGAAATAGAAAGTATAGTTAATTAAYGCTGTAATTGATAGTAGGACATTAGGAAGGAAAGGCACCACTGAGTAGGATCAATMCCCCAGTCATGTACTGCACTCTAAGATAAGCAGATACCAGAATTCATTCAGCAATTTGGTTTTGATGCACCAAAAACATCTCAGGAAAAAACATGTGTATTCTGCTCTTAATGTACTCCCCATCCAGCATTCTCACTAATTCAGATCCGAAGCTCCTGAGGTATTTAATTTTTAAACTCTATTCCATTGGGGACCAGGTAGCTGAGCATCATGGATTTAGCATCTGTAAATCCATGGCTGAGCCTGGATTTATAGATCAAATCCAATGTTATCCTGAAAAGTCTYCCCAAGGCTGGCTGGCCATCRACCTAAGGACTCTGAGCATTGTCTGCCCACASCTGTGGTCATGGAGATGTTCTCGGAGCAGGTTTTACCTAAGTGCAATCAAACACACTCACACAAACAAACACACATAGTTTGACATTTTATGCAGGCCTGGAGTGTTTGGTTAAAGGTCAGAAAACCACAGCAAAAGCATTTCAGGGTGTTTTCATTACTTCATTCCACCTAAAAATGTTCCTGTTTTTTTTTAAGGCTGTGATCTTTCTTCTCAGGAACATGCAGACACTAAAAGTCTTTCTCACTCTAGAACCACATCTCTTTTATTTTTTTTAATCACCTCCCTCATTTTTCAGGAATTCATCTGGCAATTCAAATAAGATTTTATTTTTTTAGTTAATAAATGATTGTACAATTTCTGCATTGAGCAACCATGCTGTGATTTGGGCTGACTGTCTGAATTATGTCCCTTTTCCTTTCTTATTTTARGAGTTTGGCTGCTTCAAATCCCCATTTAGATTTCTTGTGATCGTTTGGACATGTGCTGTGTCCGGCAGACACTGCTGTCATTTGCAGGATTTGRAAGATCAAAGAATAATTTCTAGCCTTTGAAGCTCACCACTTTAAAATCTACTTTCTAAATTACTGGAAGAGTGTTTTTCTTCAACATCCTGGCTTCCTGTGATACCTTCATAAGCTTCTCTCCCTGACCACATGAGSCCAGTGCCAACCTTAATGTCACCATTGATTAAAAGCATTTGAAATGTGGTGCCTCTCCCTCTGCTTGGTCACAGCTGGCATTCCATGATGAAAAAAAACAAGAGAGGGAAAGGAGAGGRTGTCCAGGTTGTAGCTGGAATGTAGGAAATTCAGTTTGCCACAATAATTGTCCACTTAATGTCAGCTCCAGATGGAATTCCCTTGTGAAGCTTGGTTGCAGMCATCCTGCATGATCACAGAAYCATGGAATGGTTGKGTTTGGAAGGGACYTTAAAAACCATCTCATTCCAACCCCCATGCCAYGGACAGGGCACCTKYCACTATCCCAGGTTGCTCYAAGCTTGAAATTCCAGGGATGGGGASTCCACARCCTCTCTGGGCAATTGRTAATCAATGATAATTGATCTTAAGGTGTATTTTTTTACCTTGATCCACTCCATTGCAGTGGGACTCATTCTCAGTATGGCCATCCAAAACTCAATGTAGACTGTGAAGTAATGTATGTGTTTTGATGTCCTAAGTGAACTGCTATTTAAGCTTTTATTTTTTTTCTAGATAACAATATCAGAATAATGATGGGAATATTTTAAACTAATGAAAGGCTATGTTCTGATCATAACTCATTAACTCCGGAGTGAAAAGTGCTGCTATCCAATAATCCTAATTACAAGTAATAACTTCTTTCTCCTTGGAATGGCGAATTTCAATTCACTGCAAATTCAAAGCAATTTAACAATAAGGCTGACAACGGGAACAAGAGAAGAGCCACATCTATTTAGACAACATAAAGCAGTGCTTGCTGTACAACAGTGGTTTGTGACTGACTGAACAACTGGGAAAACTCAGCAGGGCTGCTTTTAGCAGAGAAAGATGGATAAGTGTAAATTCATTTGGGCACGACAAGCCGATAGCGAATGCAACAGCGACGCAATTATCCGCCTTCAAAACACAATGAGGAAGGCACATTTCTTTATTCATRTGGTCTATTAAAAATAAATAAACTAGCCAAGTGTCAAAGGCACGTGGGCTGCAGTATTATTCCACTGCAAAACACTCTCTTCTGGAGAGACCTTCTGCAAGGGCAGGAGTCCCCCAGGCTCTGCAGCCCCACGCTGCCAGGGGAAGCTCTTCCACAGAATAATTAGACAACAAACCCAACTGTGAAAAGCTCTGGGAGTCAGAGTCCCCCATCCTCATCCTTCACAGTAAATAAAGGCTAAGTGATCGCCTTTGTATGGAAACAACCTTGCCCTCGCCATCAGAGAATGGCAATGGGAATTACAGAAGCCTCCAGACTTGCTCAGATCTCATGGCACAGTGCTGTGTCAAGGCAAGCCTGGAGGATTATGAGGCAGTAATTGCTCTGCAAGAGTTTCTCTTTGTGCTGCTTTGCTCTTTGGATTGCTCTATGGATTGGTCTCCTCTCAGCTCCCTGAGTGAATTACCTCTCCCAGCCCTCCCATGTGATGTTTTTGGGATATCTGGGAACCAAATGGCTCAAAGCTGAGGTCTGCTAGGACCCTGGAGGTGTCCAGCCCAGGGTGTGGGCAAGTCATCGTGTGCATATTGCAAAAATATGTCAAAAGTTTTTGGTATTCACAGGCAAATGCAGAACAGCATTAAAAATAAAAATTAATGTGAAGAAATGCTTTACTCTTTATCAGGATAAGAGGAAAAGGCTCTTCACGTCCCTGCTGATCAAGAATCCCCCCTTTCCACTGTTCTCACATTAAGGCTGCATCCCCACCTCACTTGGAAGCAAGGAGGACCAGCTGATGCTTCCTCTGAGACCACAAATATGACAGCAAGCCCAGCAAGCAGAATCCCACACCATTATGGAACCAGATTTCGCAATCCTTTTTGCTCCACTTCCTCCCTTGAAATCAAAGCCTCATGTGTCAATGTCACACGACTGTAGCCAGAATCCTTCTCCTCCTCCCTCCAGCCTGGTTTCTTCTGCTCCGAGCTGACACCAAGGACACAGCAGCAGACTGAATGCTGGAAGGGGATGTTGAGGGGATTTTCCATCTCCCTAGTGCTACACAGCAGGATGAATTCAATCCATAATAAAAGAGGCTCTTCCCACACCCTTTTCTGGAATATGGCAGAGTTATTGATTTCCYCTCTTTCCTGTAAGGCTCATTTCCTGTGATGCATTTGAAAGCAAATTTAGAAAATACAGTTGGCTCTACAAAACATGAAATACTCTTGGGCTGGGGATGGGAGCTCAGGGGGTTCTGAAGCTTTTCATCCYAAGCAATGTCAGTCTTCAAAAAAATTTAAATTACACTGTCCACAGTAGTCRGGATTAATTAGCCTTGTTTTCTCCAGCTTTTCCCTTAGATTAATAAACTGCCAAGAGGAAAGAACACAAAGGTGCTCATACCACCACATTTCATGGCATTTAATCATCCTTGATATTTAGTCTTGCCAGAGCCCAGTTTGTAGCCAAAGGAGACATCCTAAAAGGGCAGCACAGTGTCCACCTCCGGCAATGGGCAATGCAGGGGCAGTGCAGTGAACCTTGCATCACCTTTCTAGATGTTTGACAAGAGATCCTGCTTTTGGAAGGCTGATGTTAGATGAGATGGAAGCAAAGGGATGTTTTCACAAAGCCTGAGCTCCTACTCAAGTACTTTTGCTGCTCTTCTCTCCTGTGTGACACAAAATGTCTTGTACCCAGTCCTGCTGTGCCTTCAGCCCTTCCTGACTGATTYACTGGGGTGAGAAGGACCACAGGTTCTGCTGGAACACAAGCAGGAAATCAGGGTTGGAAAAAAAAAAATGCTGTGCAAGACAACTCTCAGAAATTAAAAAAAAAACCCAAAAAAAAACCCCAGACTTGTTCCATGAAGGCAAAAATGTTGCAATGTACAAACCGAAAAATACGCAAAACTCAGGCTGGTCAGTCCCAGCACATCTCTGTGTTTCTGAGAAGTTCACTGAAATACCAACCTTTTATTGCTTTTTGTTTCCAGAAGGGATGTGGCAATTKCAGAATATCAATTTTGAAATGTCACTGTCTTTCAAACAGTGAGGCTTAGCCTTTTCTGCCAGTACTTCTCATTTCAAACAATTGGCAGGTCCTGAGGAAAAAATACTTAGGTA
>NW_026623621.1:669580-706918 GCF_030028575.1 Malurus melanocephalus
AAAAAAGAAAGGTTTCTTACCAGTTCTGAAAACTTTGCAGAGCATGCTTCAGCACAAATGTGAGCTGCATCAGTCAGGTACAAATATTGCCTCAGCTCTCTCCCACAGTTTCTCAAATGACATGTACCAAATGGCTTCTGGTTCCTGCCAGGAAGGGAGAAGGTGGCCTTGGGGTCCTTGCACCCCTGCTGAGACCAAATAAATCACACAATAAAATAACCAGAAAGGCTGCTCTTCAATTCACTTTTCTCTACACGTTGAACATAYAGAAAACTGATCCAGAAGACGGTGGCTTGAGTGGATAGTGAAGCTTTAACCAACATTTACGTTGCTTTTTGGAAGATACAAGCTGGCAGATATTAGTCCATGGAATTTTAACTGTCCTGTCTTTGGATGACAGGATTTTCTTTAAAAACATTGAGCTAGCTTCAAAAAACAATCATCCATGTGCATGTTCACTCTCCTGCACACTCCTTCTCATCCTTCCCCAGACCTCTCTGACAGCACTGCATGCATGGGGCTGGGCATGTTTCTGCTTTGGAGGGAGAGACAAAATTAAAAGCAGCTCCTGATACTAATTCACGTTCTTGAGAGAGTGCATTATTCCCATTTGCAGTAATTGTCAGGTTACAGCTTCATGATGGGAACTGGTTTCAGAAAAATGCAAAGGGCACAGATGTACATATTCAGCAAGGCTGTTAATAGAGAAAAATCACAGAATAGATCCATAGACTATCCTGAGTTGGAAGGGACCCAAAAGGAGCAAAAAGTTCARCTCCTGGCCCTAAACAGCATCATCCCCAGAAATCAAACAACCTGGAAATGTTGTTCAATTGCTTGTTGAGCTCTGTCAGGCTGGGGCTGTGSCCACTGCCCTGGGGAGCCTGTTCAGTGCCCAAACACCCTCTGGGGGAAGAACCTTTTCCTGATAYCCAACCTAAACCTCCCCTGACACAACTTCAGGCCATTCCCTCGGGTGCTGTCACTGTCACCACAGGGCACAGATCAGTGTCTGTCCCTCCTGTGCCCCTCTCGAGGAAGCTGCACCTGCACTGAGGTCTCCCCTCAGTCTCCTCCAGGCTGAACAGACCCAGTGCCCTCAGCCACCTCTCACACGGCTTCCCCTCAAGGCTCTTCACCATTTTTGTTGCCTTTTTAGACATTCTCTAACAGTTTAATGTCTTTCTTGTATTGTGGCACCCAAAGCTGCCCCCAGCACTGGAGATGAGGTCGCCCCAGCCCAGAGCACAGAGGGACAATGCCCTCCTTCCACTGGCTCATGATGCTGTGCCTGATGCTCCCCATCAAATGCCCTGTGCTGATTCCTGCAGGCAGGAGCTGACACCCTGAGATCATTCTTGTGAATGTTAAGGGTGCAAGATGAGCAGTAAAAAGTTCAGAGGTTTGTACATTTTGAGAGGATGCTCAATTGTGTGTGTGCAGAACCAACACAGAGGCTGGGCTCTCTCTCCACTCCCCCACCTTAGGCCTGTGTGCAAGTTATGTTTATCTTCAGGCATAAAGTTTTTTAAAAATGCTTTCATTGGCCTGCACAGGGTGGTAGATGGCAGGATTAATGGCTGTTCTTCARAGCCATAAACTGCTCGGTGTGTTTGCTCAGACTTAGAGCCGTGAGTTACTGCTGTAATTAAATCCAGAAGGAGAGACCATAATAACGTTCTGACTTGATTTTCAGTGGCAGAGCATTGATTAAGAGAGCTACATAATAAATGAGAGGCATTTCAGAATCACACTGTTGATGTTATCTGTAATTTTTTTATAATTAGAAAAGCCTAAAGAAAATTGTATATTATAATTACATGCATTATTAATCCCACTCTAATATGAATTCTTCTATGATTACAGGTTGCAGCACGATTTTTGCAAATTTTTAGAAGAGGTYCAGTGTTTACAAAGGGTGTCCAGGTTTTCAAAAGCCCTTTTMAGTGACAGATAAATTGGAGTATATTGTTTCAGGCTGGTGCAAAAGCAGAGGAAGTTTGAGTTTATGACTCAGAAATCCAAAAGGAAACAAATAGCTTAGGGTCAATCACTTTACTCTTTAAACTCCATGGCAGGATGAAAAGAACATTAATACAGCAACCTTCTGTGCAGTCCTTCACACAGAAATCTTGAATAATTGAATGTGAAAGGAGGTRCACAGGATATTTCATGATTAAAATCCTGCAATTTATGGTTCATTCAGTTCTTTCAGAGAAGAGTGACCTGAGCACAGGGTTTTGTTATTGAATAAAACAGTGTTCTACCATTCTCTATGGTTATTTAGTGTACAATACGTCCTTCCAACTCTTTTCATTCAAATCAGAATGGAGTTAGCAGAAGATAAACAGAGGATCTCTGGCTGTCCCATCCCTGGAAGTGCTCCAGGCCAGGCTGGATGRGGCTCTGAGYGACCTGGTCTAGTGGAAGGTGTCCCTGCCCATGGCAGGGGTTGGAATGAGATAAGATTTATGGTCCATTCCAACCCAAGCCATTCTATAATTCTATAAACAAAGCTGTACTTTCCCCCATGTTTTTTCTATTCTATTTTTACCATGTTTAATTAAAGGTACAAGACCAGTGGGATAAATGTTAACACGCTGGGCCTCCAAGCAGTGAAGGCTCCAKCATTTGTGGTTTAGTACTCCTATTCTGGTCTATATTTTGTGATCTAACTTTAATAAATCTTCCTTTCCTTTCTTTTTTTCATTTTTGTATTATTGCTATTTTTATTTTTAAAGCAAACAGCTTGGTTRAATTCTATGCTGACCTTTTCCTTAGGTGATCTGGAATACTGCATAAGTCAATATTTTCTGGGCTTCCCTATCATGGGAAGATGCATTAAAAGCCCTTTGGGTGCTTGATGGCTACCAGAGCATCTCCAAGGCTTCGTGCACTCACATCAGACAGCAGGCAGAYCTCATTCAGTACTGCAGATGGATCATTTGACACATGTTTGGGTCAGCTTCATCGTGTCTGCTGTCTGAATCCCATTTTAACTAATTTGATGAGCAAATTCCATATCCAAAAATAAACAGCAAAACCTTTACCAAGCAGTAAAGCCAGATCAATGTACCTTCAGCATCCTCATGAAGGCAGAGAAAACAGGATCCACTTGTAATTAACCACAGACCTATCCTGAAATATTAGCAATGAGAACATGAGAGCGTGGAAGCGGGCAAGTACAAACACAAATAGTCAATTCTCTCCTTTCTGATCCCAAAATGCCAGAAATCCCCCAACCTCAGCCGAGTGGATCTCAAGATCACTTTTCCCAGGACTGAAATCCACGTGCCAAGACCACCAACATCACAGGACCACCCAAGGCCAGGCTGTGCCAGCCAGAACCACACAGCACAGAGAAACCAGGCCACGTTAATGCCTGGTAAAAGCCATTTGGAGGATTGTTCCAAGGAGCTTCTGAACACGTTCCAGTCGCTGAGTGTTGATTCTGGCAGGCTCAAACTGAGCCAGGCTCGGTCCCACGCTGAGCCTCTGCACTGCACTCAGGGGCTCCCTCCAGATGGTTACAGATGCCTCGGAATGGGGAGCAGCTGGTTAATGTTTTCCTGCCTTGGTTACATGCAGATAAAACCATTTGCGTCATGGTTACTTTTGACGGAAAATGGTTTTGCTTAATTCGCTTCTGGCTCAGTGAGGGGCGCTTTTTTAGCTGGAGACAAAAGGGTTATTCTGTCAGCTCATGGAAAAGTTTTGCACAGGTTTGCCTGTGATTTAAACTCTYGATCCAAACTTGACYGAACTTTCTTAAGACAGATGCAAAWGTCCCCACTGGGGCTGTCACACGGATTGCAATGGTTGTCTCATTCACTAATTAGCTGCGTTTTGCCATAACATGTCCTGGCTGGCAAAGAGCTCTGATTTCAAGTTTTCTGGAGAGATTCCAACCTGGAAGAGCGTTAGTCACCATTTGTGTTTTGTCTTCATTGACTTCTCATGGTATTTTGAGATATTTACCTTGAAGAACAGATTCTTCTAGTCTTGTTTCTTGTAGATGACAGATTTCCTTCTTTAATTTTTGTTAGTGCTAATAATTAAAAGGGATTAATATGCAATATGGAAGAGAAATCTTGCTCCCATATTGTYAGGRCTGCAGARGTTCACCCAGCTGCAACAACACTGRTTAGACTGGGAAGTGGCATTTTATCTGATCTAACCTTGGAAGTTTCAATGCCAGATCTCATCCCTGGAAAATATCTGACTTTTGCCTCCATTGTAGAGCRAAGATTTCTTCTACCAAGTAATATTTGTCATTTTTTCCTCTTTTCTGAGAACAACTTACTTTTGTCTGAGCTGCCAGATCCCACTGTATCAAATTCCCTTAACGCAGGACTCCTCCATCCAAGAATTTTAAAGCACAGGTGTTATTCTTTAGAGTTTAATTGGGTAACCCAGTACATCTGACCCAAATTAAATTCTAACTGATGATTAATCAGATCTTATTTMTTAATTCAGACATTTTCTTAATAGTACTATCTGAAAATTATTAGCTTCTCAATACATTGCTTAAAAAGTTAAAAAAAAAGAAAAAATAGTATTTTCCTTTGTAGTCCACACACAGAGAAGATACCTCAAGCTCTAAAATACCCTTGTTCTGTTTGATATTGAGGTCAAGACAAACAGCACCAGGAGTGCAGATTTCTGGTTTTGGTCAGATTAATCCTCGGTGAATCTGGACAAATCTCGAAAATTATAAAAATAGACCTGCTAAAAGCATGAAGAATGGGAGTCACAGTATGAAACAGTYCWTTTCAACAGGAAAAAATTATTTCTYGTGAAGAGTTGTCATTAACAATGATATAAAAATAACCACAGATTACCTTAGCTGTGCTGGGAAAAGTGCTTTGCTGCTATCCTAAACATGGAAGTGCGGTATAAATTGTGTACATTTTCCTTTTSCACTAACTGCTTTCTCTGCCATAAAAAGAGTCTCTGACTGCTGAAGCAAATTGATTCCATGTGCCAACTCCCCCACAAAATTAGTGAATCCACAGTGGATGCASTGCCCCTTTATGGATGCCTGCATCACTTACTGCTCTGGGAATAGGTCTGATGGGGTGATTCAAGACCATCTTATGCAGCACACATGCAATTATTGCTGGGACAAGAACCCATTTCACACAAAGCTGTATTTATCCTTAGTTCGAAACGACGCTGCTTCAAATTATGCGAGTGACTCTACAGAGACTGTGTTCAGCAGTTAACTCATTAACATCACAGTCTCCAGATGGGAGAGGACAGATCACATGGATTTATGCATTTATTGAATAGCCAAATTCTGCTTTAAAATGATATCTAAATATTTTCTAGCTAAGAGGTCACTCTGATCTATTTTAGAGTACTGCTTACAAAATCTATACTGACTTTGAAAGTAACCTATGGGCTGGATTGTCTTTAAAGTGCTGTAAAATTCTTGCTGAATATAACTGGCCTTACTGCTTGCCAAATTATGGCAAAAAACTGACATCCCCTGCCTTTGAATAAACTTTGCTTCATGTGTTTAAACTCCAGATGTGGGTAATACCTATGGTTTATCTACCAGTGGTTGTGTTGCAGGTGTTACCCTGAGTGTTTGAAGCTAAATCAGGTCTGACAGACTGAGACATGACTTTATATTCCCACTTTAGAAACTGTGGAGCTTCTTATAAGAGAAGCCCAGGAAATATTTACTTCTGCAGTATCCCAAAACACCTAAGGAAAAGGTGAGCGGAGAATTTGACGGAGCTGTTTGCTTAAAAACAAAATTAAACAAAAGGGGGAAAGAAAGATTATGAAAGGAAGATCGGAAATTATAGACCAGAATAGGAGCATTGAAACACTTATAAAGGCTTGAATTTTTATTCCTTAGAAGACCAGAATATGGTACAAACCTACTATCTGGACAGCTTTCCCACTCCTGTATCAAATTTCTGCATTAATATAACACCATAGTGCAGGAAGGCCTGTGCCTGGAAACAGACTGTTGGATCATGCAAGGCCACCCCTTGTCAAACACCACCTTTGGGTGATGCTCCAGTGCCTTCATTTAAGCCTTTTCTCCAAAGAAAACACACAGAACTGAGCCCATGGTTGGCTGTAGAATCCTTTATTCAGAGRTGCAATCTGCTGACAGCTTCTGAGCAAAAACCCAGGGTTTCCACTGCAACACAGCAAGATCTACTGCTTGGAAACGGAACACAAGGCAAATCAAAGTAATTATCATCACTATAAACATGTAGCTTTAGGCAGATATTGGTCAGAACTGAAACAGAAGTTACGGAGAAAGGAATCACTGGGTGATAGTCAATGGCCAGAGTTATAATCTGTTATAATTTGATTATATGCTTTGAACTGGAACATCCATTAATCTAAATCCTTTCAAGAATCATGATTTTGCTTCTGTCATCCCTCCCCTGTATATCAGGCTACGGAGTAATCTGCAGGATCTTTGCCTGGTGCTTTTATCTGCCCTAAGCCTGCTGTTTAACGTGTGGGGTTATTTCCTGTGTGTCATTAAATCCCCTTTGCTCCATAGATGGGTGCATGCTCGTGTGTTGCCRTGTTAACAGGACTTGTATAAAACACGGTCCATTAAAAGCTCCTGGAATAAAGAGATTACTTCAGCKACACAAAACTAATTTTTTTGTGATCATTGAACATCTTATCCTACACTGCCTCCTGACTTTATCAGCATTACTGTGAATGTGAAGATCAGGGAGAGAGAGAAAAGGGAAACTAGCACCTTGTTTAACTTCCTGCCTGGTGCCAATACTCTTCTTACTG
Source organism: Malurus melanocephalus (assembly GCF_030028575.1). Classification (NCBI taxonomy): domain Eukaryota; kingdom Metazoa; phylum Chordata; class Aves; order Passeriformes; family Maluridae; genus Malurus; species Malurus melanocephalus. The sequence continues at coordinate 676,364 of NW_026623621.1, forward strand.
CAAGACAGAATAACCAAGAACCCAAAGTAAATTAATTCTCTGTTCAAACATTGCTATCAGAAATTATGTATGGCAGAGTTCCCTGAAAATCACCAGCATATGGAGAATTTCTTCAAAGATTTACAGTTCCCCAGGCTCTCTCAGATAAAGACAACATATTTAGAGAAGGGAATAGCAAGTAAGAGTGACGAGCAGCATCAKGTTGCCTTAACAGAATGTCTGCCATCCCAACGATGGCATCTTTGATCATTTGGAGCCAAGCCCTCCCCTAGCAGTGTCTGACTAACTGCCCTCTCCCTGCTCACCTCAGGTGTTTAATTACACATTAGAGAACAGCAATAAATTAATTGAATTATGCAAAGCAGTACCTTCTCAGGATAGAAATAACCACACAGCCATGAGAGTTTCTCTCAGTAAATCACTTGTATCCCTAGATTTGGACAGAGTTATCAAACAATAGCTCTGGAAGGAATGAAAGCTGCCTTTACTTGAAGGCAGTCTCAGCATATCTCATTCCTGACAGATGTTTGCCCAGTCTGTTCCTAATGACCCTACAATCATAGGAACCTCACAATCTCTCCAAGAAACCTATTCCACACCTTTACTGCCCTTGTCCTTCAAGAGCTTTTCCTAACACTCAATTTCAGTGTCCTTTATGCTATTTTACAAACATTACTATTTGTCCTGACCATCAACAGAGAAAACCTTCCTGTCCTCTTTGAAATTACTCTTTTTGTGGCCCCAGGCTCTTCTTACACAACCCCAGATCTTTCAATTTTTACTCACAGCTAAGAGATTAGAAAATAAAATAGGGAAACCCCTCACAATCTTTAYCAGAAGAGGACATTCGACTCAGCCTTGCTCATCCACAATTCTCTTAATAATTCATTAATGAAAACTGGCCACAGGATTCCCAGCCTGAGCCGAGCAGAAAGCCCTCCTGTCTGACCCTGATGATGGGATGTTTGTTGTTCTCACAACACCAAGCCATTGCCTGTTCACTGGTAATTTCTGATCTGTTATAACAAAAGATAATTGTCTGGAGAACTGTTTTTTAGCCAAATCTTTCCCTTTGATGCTTATCAAAGTATGTCTGGTTAAGAATGATTTGCACTTGTCCTCCATTGAATTTAGCCCTGTTTTTTCAGAAATTTCTATTGTGTATCACACAAACATAACCCACTCCTCCAATGTGTCTGCAGTCCTTCCCAGTTCTATGCCTGCCATGAATTTACCAATAAAACCTTGAATTTCTTTTCCAAATCAAGCTAYGTGAACTTTGTGCCTCCCCAAACCAATCCACAAGGGGTTTTTCACAGTAAGGGAAATTAAAGTAGTTTGACACAATGTATTTTTGACCAATCCATGTTGGCTGCACTTGTCTTCCAACTATTTTTGCAAATGTTACTGACAATTCGTTATGGTCAWTTTTTTTTTCCTTCTAGAACTGTTAATCTGACTGGACTGTAATTCCCAAGCTACTCCGGGAAAAAAACAATTTTTCTCCTTCTCCAGAATTCTTCAAGCTTATTGTAATTATCTGCAGACAGCTTTCATTCTCCATTGAGTAGCAGACCAATCCTCCCTTTGATCTTCCTCATTCTATTAGTGGCTCTTACAGAATTATTTCTGGTTATCTTTGAGGTCTCATTTTGTGCCTTGGCCTTTCTGGTTTTATCCCTCAATACTTGCACTGTTTTTTTCAGATTTATTCTTAGAAATTTGACCTCTTCTTTTTTTTTTTCTGTGTGTTTCTGTCTGGTGTTACAGTTACAGAAAAAAAACCCATCATCCACCCAGCTCAGCACCTACTAAATTTCCTGTTCTTGCATTTGGACAGTGTGGATTCAGCCCTTAGCTTACACTGAAAAACTGACAGCTTTATCCTCCATTAGTCTGACCTCTTGAGAGTTCTTATTCAACAGATTTGAGTTCATTGATATCTGCCTCCTTGAAAATCACTGCTTTTATCACGATCTCTCCCACCTGCCCCTTCTGACACAGAAGTCCTTAGGCAATTAAAGAAAAAGAAATAGAAAYCATCCAGCAAGTATTCCAGTCCCTAACCATTTAATGAYAGTAAAGTTGGATAAAYAGAAMAAAATTCAGCACTTCAGCTGCCAAGGAGGATGAAACAGCATTTAGGAGGGAAAGTTTTGATGGGAAAGGAGATCAACCAGTTTGTGCTCATGTAGTATGAGAGCTTCAGAGGGCTTTGTGACTGTCTCCATCCAAAATAGCGAGAAATTTTCTGATCCTTGACTCAGTGAGCCATGCTGTCTTGGTCCTAAAGTCCTGTTCTTCAAATGACCCAAAAAAAGTAATCATCTCAATAATTCAACCAATACAGAAAGTGAAAGMATGRCATCCCTYCWTGAGCAGTGGCACCATATTGCAGCACTCTCGGTGCCCATTTGCATTGACAGCTTCCAATTTCTTCTGTGGACAAAGCAAAAGTTTCACCCTTGAACTTGTTAGGACTCATTGACAAAATAAAYCACTCCTCTGTGCTCCAGCACAGAAAGGGAGCTCAACTGAGTCTTTTTTGAGATGCCATTCACCAGTGGGCACACTGGATTTTAAGCATTTGCTTCAAGACAAAACTTCTCCTGATGGGTCATTTAACCCCAAAAGAATTAACTTCAGAAAACATTGCAATTGGTCTAAATCAGGCTTTGACTTGCAAACATTTAACCATGCCTAGSAGTAGATATTTGAACAACTGTGGGCTTGGAAAAGCATCACCCAGTGCTTAAAATAACCCAGCAAGACCTGGAATCYCAGAAATCAGCTCTGACACCAACTCCTACACTACTTACCCCATTCCCTTCCCAGACCTGCTGCCATGGATGGAAAGAAAAAGAGGTTTGTCATCTTCACAAGGAACTTCACAGCTCCTCATCGAGGTTTCATTCCTGGAAAGACAAATCCCAGATGTCCAACAATCCTCTGGCTGTTCTGCATGCTCCTCTCTGCTCGTGGGATTGACTCTGTTTGTTTACATGAGCTCCTCTCCCCTCCTGATGCAGCTGAGGGACCCTTTGGGCTGGTGGGGATGGGGATTTTGGTGGGGATGGGGATTTTGGAGGCTGCCAGAGGCTGGGCATGGTGTGCAGGGCAGCAGCTGGTGCCCATGGAGATGGTACCTGCCAGAAGGGCTGTCTGTGGCATGGAGAGCACTCCATCAACGTTCTGCACACATTTGGGGACAGTTCCTTGGGTGCCCTCAGCACTGCAGGATGTGGATGCCTGTTTCAAGGCCTGAATAATCTTATGAAACTTGAGAAAGAGGGGCAAACACTGATAGGGGTGTTTCAGATGCCTGTAAAACAATGAGTTGTGAAGAACCAAACAGCATCAGCCTTTCCTTTCAATACGCCTAAAAATATATTAAGAAACTATATCTCCCTTTTGCTTTTTTTTTTTTGCTTTTTTTTTGCAGCTGGAAATTTTAGTCTCTGGGCTGTGGAAATACAGGCAGCAGCTGCCCTTTTGGCTGGACAGATGAGCCCCAAAACACCAATGTCCAGTAATTTCTGGGAAGGCATCCAGGGGCTAAACTCTGACCCCAGCCTTCTGCAGRGCTTGGGAGCAGCCTCTGTATTCAGCCCCACATGATTTTTTTTTTTTCCCCCTCTGGCTTTTGGGGTGATTATCAGCAAAGAGCCACTCTTACAGTGAAATTCTCTCAGGAATTGAAGAGAACACCCTCGATGGAAAATCCCCACAAGATCCTGTGCCTGGAAATCAGCCAGGGTTTGCTGGCCTCCACACCAGATTGCGAGATTCATCTTTGCAGCCAAGAATTTTCCCTGCTGGACCAAAGAAATGCAGGAATGCATTTSCAAGCAGCAGCAAGCAGGAAAAAAAAATGTGCATGGGGTGAGACGAGTCCAGTCAGGGCACAGCAGGAGAATGTAAGGTGATATTTTACATTCCTAGCCCTGTCTGCTGTGTGGTCCAGCAGCAGTGTGCATGTGGATGTTTCCCAGGAAGGGGATGSTGAGAAGCAGCAGATGTTAAGAGGACAACAAACCTGAGACCTTCCAGGAAGAGCTGCCTGCACTGGGAGAATGGGAAGGGAAGAATTGGGTTAAAACCCTGTTCCTGCTTCCCACATGTACCACTGAATACTCCAACTCTTCCCCAGAACACAGAGACCAAATTATCTCCTCCTGAACCAAGTCCAGCCAGGGGAGATGGTGACTCCCTCTACTCGGTCATCTCTGGATAAATTCGTCAGTTGGGACTCAGGTATAAATTCTAAATTAACCTGAGATAGTTTGAGCCCCATTTTCCACAAACTGGGGGGTATTTTCCTGTGGGACAGTGTTAAATCCCTGAAAAATAGCATAAGAAGAAATTACTTGGAAGACATTTTCCCTATCCCCCCCTTTTTTAAATGTGCTTGTCAGCAGGGCAGTGCTGCGCAATGCAGGGGATGCTGCAGGGAACCTGAGGAAGAGCTGGACTGGCATCCAGCCCAGCCTGTGGGATCAGCCCTGGGGCAGTGAGGGATCCCCACTCCACCCAAATTTCATAAATTTGTTCATCTCTTCACAGCTCACTCCCCGCAGCAGCTCTTGGTCCAGCAGGGGAAGGAGCAACCTGAAAAATTAATGAGGAGATTCAAACATCCAGTTACAAGAGAGATAGGTGGAAGGGGTTAAGGCAGAAGGAGGAGGATCTGTTTTAAGGATGGCTCTGGTTGTGGTAGGTGTAGTCTGTCTCTGCAAGATGGATCCAAATGGATTGTCTATGTTAGAGACCAGATTCCTGTCTGGACCTTAATATTTTCCTTTTTTCACAGGTCAGACTGCCCATCCTGTCTGTCCAGACTGGCCTCTGCTGCTCCAGATTTCCTTTGGAGTTCTCTATTTCTTATTTTTGAGATGCTGTAATGGTCAATACCAGGGGAAATTAGATTTTTCTTTGCTTTCTGTAACAGCATCTCTCACAGTTTACTGGGCCACAGAGATGTAAGTTTTTATTAGTAAACCAGTTTTTTATTATTAAAACAGTTTCATCACTGCTTTAGAGGGACCAACTGATTGACCAGGCTTGCAGGTAAAACTTTGGGTGTCTGCAGGCTCGAATCAGACAGATTTTGGTGCTCCACCCAGAAATCTTCCGTTAAAGCTAATTGTATCTTTTACCCTCTTTTACTGAGAAAAGAAAGGGCAATTAAAAAAAAAATTAGTAATCTGAGAGAAATTAACACTACAACAGTGAAATAAATCCTATTAGAGGCAGAGCCTCATGCAGAAGGATGAGAACTCAGAGTGTCACACCATTCCCAGTGATCCTCTGCACTGGGCAGGCTCCAATCAATGGCACATGGCATTTCTGCTCCACACAGCCCCAAGGCACGTCACRGGGAATTAGAGAGCCTGCTTCAGCCCCATCCTGGTCTCCCTGCTTTTAYGAGTTTAAATCTGATCTTTGAGTCTGTTTGAAAACAGTTGTTGTGGTTTAATTATCTCTGGTGACAATAAGTCRATAGTGAGCCCAACATGTCCTGGTCTCCAGGCTGGGAACAGCAAAGAGCTGAGTCTAGGGCAGAGCTCAGTCTATCTGCTCATCCTAAAATCCTTCCCAGCCTGCAGCTTGGCTCACTGCTCCATGCCCACCAATCTGCTAAATGTCCCTCTACGTGCTAATATTTTCAGTTACCACCTCCTAAAGCTTGAAATAACCCATGCATGTTTTTGTTCTAAACCCACATCTAACAGTCTGTGATTTGARAGTTTGAATCTTCCCTTGCATTTGTCTGAGTCTGCTTTAATTTGCAGGGGAGGCATGATTCAATCGGAATCTTATTGATAAAACCAACTAATGGCTGGGATTTACATAGGAATAATATGGGCATCAAAAGCTATCCAGGAGTTTGAAGCATCAGAAATAATCACAGTGCAATGAATAAGATCATATGAATAATTCAAGAGCTTCAGCATCACAGATTTGGATTCCTATAAGATCACTGTTCTTTTTTTCCAGAATAGTGAGCTTAGATAGAAAAAAAAAAAAAGCATCAGTCCTAGTACATATATTTAGCTCGTCTTGAAAAAACACTGTGTTCCTAGAAGTTCCCCATGATTCATAAGAGTAAATGTAGGTATGTCAGACAAAAACCAACTTCTTTTAGCAAAAGTTTTCTCAAATATCTGCTAACCACAAGGCAGCAGAAATATTTCAATCAGAAATAAAAAATAGGTATCACCCTTAATTTTTAATTTCATTTTAAGTTATTTTAAATTTTATTTTTAATTTAATTTTAATTTTATTTTTAATTTTATTTTTAATTTTATTTTTAATTTTATTTTTAATTTTATTTTTAATTTTATTTTTAACACTTTGTCCTAAATATTTCTGCCTGGCACAAGAGCAGAATGCTGGGCTAGCCCTGGGCACCCTCTGGCTACTGTAAACATGCTTTTTCAAATTATTTTTCAAATAATCTCACATGGGCTGTGTAGGAGCTGTGCCAAAACACTCATTGCAGTGATTGTGCCCAGGGCTCCTGGCATGGTCCAAGCTGCCCCTCAGTTGTGTCCTCTCCTCAGGCCACTTGGTAAATGTGTTTGGGCAGAGAGAAATTCTGGATTCCCCATSCCTGGAAGTGTCCAAGGCCAGGCTGGATGGGGCTCTGAGCATCCTGGGATAGTGGAAGGWGTCCCTGTCCATGGCAGGGGGTTGGAATGAGATGGTCTCTAAGGTGTTTTCCAGCCCAAAAATTCTGTGATTTTATGATCTTTCCCACTCCTGAATTTTTGCACGGCTCTATGGGCCATTTTTAATCTCTGTTGCCCATTTTTATTCTCTCCTGCCCTTTTCTCAACGTTTCAGCCCCCATTCTCTCAGTCAGCAGCTGCTTTAGTCCTTGCATTGTGTGGAAAGGGTGGCCCAGATTGCAGGAATTAGCAGTCCTTGGAGAAGGCTGTTCCAGCCCTGTCTTTAAATGCATTTGTTACAAACGATACAGCAGGATCTTGTTTGGATAGACGACAGGAAATTAACAGTTAAGGCTGAAACTCTAGTCCTTCATTCCTGTGATTAAAAGRAAACAGATATCATGCTGAAAGAGAAATACAATTTCAGCTTTCATGTAGCCTTGTCCTTCAAACGGCGCTTCCCATCAGGCATTATTTCTTTGCAGAATTTAGCCATTAATTTCCTTCATTTAAAGTAAAAAAAAATATCCAGGGAAGATTATAAACTGCTCTGTATTCCCAAACAGACAGATCATAATGGCTCATCCTGAATATGCCATTCTGTCTCTCCACACAGATATTAAATGGTTGAGATAAATCGTGGCTTGGGGGTTTGCAGAGGCATCGTGTCAGTGGCAGCAATGGATTACAAACTTCCTCCTTTAGACAGCAAACACCCAATTACCAGCATCATCTTCCTGCATGCTCTGAGCAGTGAAGGGGGGGTTGTCATCCATAATTTTTCATTTCTCAGTGGATGGATGCTGATATGGCAGCACGTGTTGGAACTGAACGCGTTGATATCCAACGTCATCCATAAACAAAAYGCCACCTTGCAGGACCTGTGGGGTGAGAGCAAGGATCCTGCTGTCTTTGCATGTCTGTCAAGTGGGAGCAAAAGCTCTGGACATGTTTGCACCATGAGAAAATGCAACACTTGTGATTAAAACACATTTATTCAAACGGGCCTGGACAGGTTGGAGAAAAAGGCTGGTGGGAACCTCGTGGAGTTCAACACAGCAAATAGCGAGTCCTGCACCTGGGATGGGATAACCCTGTACAGAATTACAGACTGGGAACCAGTTGGTGCTGTAACTAGGGCTCTGAAATCTTTGGAAATAACCARAATTCTACTCGGCAAGGCTTGAGCAACCTCAGCCTCCTTTGAGGACAGCCCAGCTGTAAGCAGAAGTCAGACCAGATATCTTCCAACCAAAATATTTCAAAGAATCCAACCCTTGACCTTCCCAAGAGATGCAAGCATGGAAGAAGTCTTCTAAGTGAAGCTTTTTCTTGCTGGGTGAGATTCGGCTTTTCATTTTAAGCTTAAAAAAAATGTTTTTTAGAAACTTGCTAGCAATAAAGCACCAAGAGAGCTACCTGGAAAAAATAATTAAACAAAAATGTTTTAAAAAAAAGATGGATCCCACTTGCAAGCATTTAAATGTGCCAGCTGCTAAATTGGCACAGACCTGGATGCCTGAGCCTGTTTCAAACMATGCTGGGTGAGGGCAGTGCTGACCCCTGTCCTGTGAGCAGATCAGCAGCCAGGAACCCACAGTGACCGGGATAACATGGAAGCAAAACCCCCATGGATTTCATGGGGACATGAGGATGTGACAAGTGTCCATCAGCACGGCCAGGACTGTGGGATCATGGCTGGAAACAGCCTGGTGTGGTTAGGAGRGTCTAGAAATTCTTCTGAAAGTTTCTGCTTGGGGAAAGGCACCCGAAAGGAAGAAGGGAATGCAAGTGGTATCTGGAAGAGGATGGCTCATAGGTGGGCACATTTTTGATCACAGAATCATAGAATGGTTGGGGTTTSAAGGGATCTTAAAGATCATCTAGTTCCAGCTCCTCTACCATGGGCAGGAACAATTTCCACTAGAACAGGCTGCACAAAGCTCCATCCACCCTGTCCTTGAACATTCCCAGGATGGGGCATCCACACCTTCTCGGGGCAATCTGTGCCAGTGCCTGTTGCAATTGTAACCTAYGTGCTTCAGGAGCTCACACTCAACTCCAACAGCACCCAAATCACCTCTCCCAGAAGTTGTCCCAATCCCATTTTTTGCTGCCTGGCAGAAGTTTCCATTTTTAGAAGTATTAAGGCACAACGGTGGCACACATTCCCAAAAAAACATGGGATAAAGCTGCAGACAGGAAGGAAACAATCATGTATATACATTAGTCCCTGTGAATAGGACTGAGCAAATGGGTAGATCTGACCCCTTCCACCTGCTCCATCTGCAGGTTGAATCATTCCAGCATGAAGGGGGGCAGTCAGAAGGGTACAGGGGGGCTCCACTCCCTGACAGGGCACTCTCTAATTGCTGAGAACACAGCATAAAATTCACAGCATAAAACAGCTATTTCACACACCCAAGCTGCCAGCTGGAAAAAAAAAAAGGAACGACAGGCATGTGCTGCCTGTCCTTGGGAATCATCTCAGGTCCCTTCCACCATCACTTCTGCTCACAGGTGTGTGCCAGGCTGCACGTCCTGCTCGTCTCCTGCTTTCATCAGGCATTTCATTTGTAGGCAARGGATGGCGTCTGCTGCTCCCTTAATTATGGAAAAGTTGTCTSTGAGCAGTTTAAACAAGCCCCCGTTCTGCTCTTTATCAATATTGCACACGCTTCCTGTCTCCGCGACGCTCTGCTCGCAGCCACACAACATTTGTTCATAGCTGCAGGCTATGTCAGCGAGGCTTTGATGGAGCAACAAAAGAGTTCCTCGCTGGWGCAAACAGCACGGGGAGCTCGGGATCGCAGCCGGGTGGAGCTGCCCCGCTCTGGGCTGGTAATGGGATTTCCCGAGGTGTACAGGGAATAGTTACAGCACCTGCAATCCCCATGGGAGGTGTTGCCAGCGCTCCCCTGTGTAAGAGACCGTACGGAAATCCCTCATCTGTCTCACGATCATCGAGATGAACAGAGACTGAACACCCCAAAACCCCCAAGGGGAGAAGGGGGACTTTTGCTCAAAGGAGTCCGGGCCAGATCAAGGTGGGATGTCTGCCAAGTGCTGGTGCTCTTGGCAGACACCTGAGAGCAAGGTCTAAGCTACGGATGGTTGCACTGTTCTGACTGCAAAGAGAGAAGAACTGCATTGCCTGTACGGTACACCTGACAAAACAATGGGCATTCTTTCCCCACCTCCTGGCTGTTTTTTTCCCTGCTTCAGAACCCCTTGGCCTGCTGCCATACACTTTCGAAAAGACTATAAAGAGACTCTCTTAGAAAGCTGAGATGAGTTCTCCCCAATGGACTTAGACAAATCCATGGAATCCGGACCTCGAGGACTTCGTCAGAGCCGTTGGTAGCTATAACTCTCTCTCTCTCTCTCTCTCTCTCTCTCTCACTTTCTCTCTTTTCCTCCGTCTCACCCTCTTCTATCACATAAATCCAATTAAATTACTCATGATTTTGAATACCTACATATTCTCCATTTCTTTTGCACTCTGAGATTCATTTAACGAACCATCAGGACTTCTGCTTGGGTTAAGCAGATCCTGACACCCTCCAGCCTGGGATTTCAGCTGTGAGYGAGCATCAGGCACGCACAGGATCCAGGCTACTCTGCCAGACGGGAAGGTAAAGCTCTCCTGTGGAGGAGAAACGTGCACATCAAGTATCTTGAAGGACTTAGAAGTCCTTCCCACAAGGAATCAAGCTCTCATCTCAGGTAATTTAGGCAAGCAGAGCTCACTGGTGTCRATACCTCCCAGCAGTGTTCACAGCCCTCAGGACAAGACATCCCTGTGCATCCACAGAGGTTCCTTCTGACCTTCCCATCCCTGGAAGCATCAGCACCAGGATGGATGGGGCTCTGACCTGCCTGGTGTCCCTGCCCGTGGTAGAGAATTGGAAATGGATGATCTCTAAGGCTCCTTCCAACCCAAACMATTCTATGGTTTTGAGATCTTCAGTGACAAAGTTGATAAGCTTATGRTAAGTTTTTGTWTTTTTTGTATTTTGCTTCTCTCCAATTAGAAGAACAYTCGCAAACACAAACTTTTGTACGTTGAGAAATGCTAATTTTATGCCCTGAGCTGTTTCATCACAGAGCCAAAATCAGGCCTTTGCTAATTGCCAAATGCCAAGACATTTTAATGAATCAGTTTTGTTACAGAKGATAAATGCCATCAAATCTATCACACCATGAGGGAGGGCTTACCTTTCATTTACATAATGATTAAAACAAACTTGTGAATCACATACTTGTGGAAGTAATAATTACCTGCAGTTTTTATGCAAGGGTTGATTTATTTCTGGTGGCTTTAGCACCAGTTTTCAAGTGCTTGATTTTAGACCATTCTGTTCTGAGCTATCAGGACTGACTTAATTTTAAAAAGGATTTGAAGGTCAGTACTTTCTGAAATTGAAAASTTTGCTGAAGTTCTCCTCCTGCACATGCAGAAAAAAAAATCACAGTTTACTTTTTTAATCCCCAGCTGTCACTGCTWAGTCTCATGACCTTAAATGAGCAAAAGGAAAGGAAATAGAAGATCCGTAGCCCAAAAAAAATGYGAGCAGGGTGGGACTGTTTTACTGCAGAAACAACGCTAGGGTGGATAACTCAATATACAGAAGAAAAATTACACTCAGCAGGACAATCCAAACAAATGTCACATCCCTGACAAGTGCTGGCACTTCAATTTTCACTCACGTCATTGGGACTTGCTGCCAGGTGAACTCCAAGGGTTGGAGCCTGAGCATTAGTCAGAGCAAGGGTCCAAGCAGAGCCCAGCACCCTGTGACTTGCACGAGGAGGAGAGAATGTCACTCTTGGCCACACCAGGAGAAAGCAACAGCTCGAGCAGGATGTGGCATCTGGAGCCCTCCAGTTTTGGTTTCCACCATGTGCAATTTGAATCCACCTTTGTGTTGGTGACAGCCTGTGCCAAGAGGGTCAGCTGACCCATAATTTGGGTTAAAACTACTGCAGTCCAACCATTTTGATGCTACTGCTTCTTGCTTTGTGTAAAACAGCAATGAGTCAAAATTATCTCTTGGCTGACCAAACCATAACCCCCRAGAGGGCCTTTGGAGAAGGTCCTTGCTCTTCCACAGCCATTGCCAGTTCCTGGACTTTTTCCAATTCTTGGTTCTCTTCAGAAAGTGTGGCCAGCTCAGCAGGAAGCATTTAAGCTGGGAGCATAAAATGSCTTCATACAGGAGCAAAATTACTCATTTTACCTTGCCTGGAGCTGTTCAGGTGCATTTACAGACACCTCCACATCAGGTACTTGAGGCCACAGATGAGACTGCAGACACAAAAGCTACAGATTCATGTGGACATTCAGCAGTTTTAATTCCAGGTCTCCCTTTTATCTCAAAATATAGTGCCAGGGGCCAAGGGGAGCACAAACCTAACATTCAAAAAGCACTCTCTGCACATCAGGGCCCACGTGATTCTCACTTCTGGCTCTTAGCTCAGTTTGACACAACCAGCAGTGCACTTTGGCTGACAAAAGCATGAATTATCTGTTTGAGGAGGGGCTGTGATTCATGGCTGTGTCCAGAGCATGTGAATGAAATCTCAGATCCAGCCAAGATGGGCCAACAGATGATGCTGGCTCCTGCTCCCCTTCTGCAGCTCACACCAAGTCATCTCTGGCTTAGTTTTGAAGTTTTACAGTGTGACTGACCAAGGGATTGACTCAGAGCTCCTTCCCCATGCTCTGCCTGGCATTGGTACCAGGCACAGCCACAACGTGCAGTTTATTGCCATCAGAACMAAATGCCCAGTTGTTCCACCAGCAGACAAACACTCGACACAGAAATGCCTTTTGCCAAAGTCTCCCCTTTTTCTGTGACTGCCCTGATGGTCAGACCATCATCTAGGAGTGCCCCTCATCCCTCTGCCACAGCTTTCCAGCTCCCCTCCTCAGCAGAAGAGACCTGATGGGGTCACCAAGGTACAGCAGCAGCACAGCTGCCCCCTCCTTCTGCCCACCAGGCACTCATCCTTCCTCAGCCAGAGCAGAGGCAGAAAAGGGGGAGATTCCTGCAGCTCCRGAGCCTTGCAGGCAGCTTTCTCTTTCAGCAAGGCTGGGATTGCTGAATAAAAATGACCATTTGAGTATGTGAGTCATCAGAGCCATTTTCAAGTAGGCTGGGAATGCAAGAAGCGTTTTCACATCGATGCCAGCAGCTCAGCCACAGTCCCTGTACCCCTGGAGCTGGGGCAGGCATTGCTGATGCTCCTGTGGAGAAAGGACTGCAGAAAGGACAGCAATCCCCYCTGCCAGGGGCTGATGTGAGCACAGCAAAAGCTGTGTGTGCTCAGCCCCAGCTCTGCAMGCACAAAATCACAGACAGAATAATAAAATTGTTTAGAATGGTGCAAGTAGCCACATGAATACGCAGGGAGCCTATAAATGCTTCTCAGGCTGCTTGCAGACCTCTCACACAGGAAAGGTGAGGCAGAGAATGGTGCTCTCTCTGTAAGCTGAAGGTAAGGGCTTGGCTGGGAGTTCTGCTGATGGAAATGGGATAGGAAAGAATGAATGGCAGCACTGAAGAGATGCTTCCAAAATGGCAGAGAAGAGTGTCTAGCTGCCTTTATAATCATGTCCCTTTTATCTCCAGCTGCAATTAGGTATTGCCTGGTGTCTCAGCTATGCAGAAATTTGGATTAATATAATRAAAGGTCCTCTCCTCTTGCAATTTTCAAGTGCCTGTAGGACGTGCTACTGCTCAGATAATAGCTAACACTTCCAAAGCCAGGTGGGAATGCTTTCCTTATCAGATATGACTGGATCTCAGTCTGCAGGGTATTTTGGTGGTTAGCTTCTGGTAAGGCATTCAATTTTCACCAACACTCATGAAAATCAAAGTGGGATTATTAGAGAGGGTAAAAAAAAAAAAAAAAGGCACCAAGATTCTTTCTCTATCAGAGTTTCAGAACTCTAAGGAGCTCTTCAGATTTAGCCCTGAAGATCCAAAACTGACATCCAAACACAAAGCCTCAAACAATAACTATGGGCTCTCACCTTCCCACTTGCACCACAGCAGCCAGGACCTGTTAAAATCCTTTCAGGACTCGCATCCCAGTGCCCTGGAACTCTAGAATGGTGCTTCAGGCAGGTCTGCAGGGAAGCAGGGAGTCTTGTCTCTGGGTTTGTTCAGCAGTACCATCAGCTGTGGCTCCATTATCCTCCCTTTGCATCCAAAAGCTTTTCCCTGGCACACCAAGGAGCCAAACAGAACTGAACAACAAAATAACTTTTTATTACATTATCCATCCATGAAGAAAAGTGCTCGAGCAGTGTTTTTCTCTTTTCCTGGGATATCTCAAGATATTTTTTTCTGCAGGGCTGTAACCTCTCTCTAAGACCACTTGGAAGATGAGCTCTTGGCACAAAGTGCACATGAGAACATATGGCCAATCTTTATCTTGGCACGCTGGGGAGGTGAGCAGAGGCTGCTCCCAAACCAGGTCACTGCTCTGCACACCTGCTCCCCAGCTGGAGCTGCTSCCCCTGCACCCAGCACAGCCCTGTGGTGCCATCCCATGCATGAGGGATCACTGTGGACAATTTGCAAGACCCCAGAGAAATTTCACCTCCCACTCCCCTCTGCTTATCTCAGTGCCGGCTCAATTTAACAGCCACTCTGAAATTTGGGCTTGGAGTTTAGTGGGTTGGGAACTTGCACTGCAGATGTCAATATCACAAAGGGTGGATTTTAGTGTTTTGCATTTGTGATTCTGCCTGGAAGTCCGTGGAAATGCCAGAGCCCTGCACTGCTCCCATAAATCCAGCCAGCAGAGAGGGCTGTGGCTGTGTGGAATCCTGACATCCTCTGATGTGRAATCCTGACACCCTCTGATTTGGAATCCTGACACCCTCCTGACACCCCTGCAGCACCAGCCCTGCTCTGCAAACTGCACTGTCCCACAGCTGAGTCTTTCTGAAATGGCCAGCACACGATTCATGCAAGTTTCTTCTTCAGGAAAAATAACAAAAGGAGTGTGTGGRTGCAGTAAAGGCCAAGAAAACTCTGCAGAAGACACACATCTTGTATCAAGGCTTGCAAATCCAGCTGAGCCCTGACTGGTTATGGCAGCACACCTGCCAATAAAACTCTCTCACACTATCTCCAGGGGCTGAATACAGGTCATGGAGTGTTGTGTCAGGCACTCCTGGGGTTCTGGTGATCCTTGGGAAGCCACAGCCAGGCTGAATGGAGCACAGGCTGCTCAGTGTCCTTGTGACACCACAGCCCTGGACATGTCCCACCCCTGCTCTGCTCTCTGTGCCAAAGCCTTTAGAAGAACCCAAGGCTGTTTCATTGGCACGGGATAAAGAGCAGCCAATTCAAGTCAAACCCTTGCTCCTGACATATCCCACAAGCAGGGCACACCTGAGTGGCACAAAGAGAGAGAATCTGCACCCAAGTTCCTGTCCCYGCTCTCTACAGCTCTTTGTGGGCTTAAAATAAAAATCAGAGATGGCCTTGAGGGTTAATAGTCACATAAGTACTTGAGATTAGACAGGCATCTCAATTCTTCCTCATTTTATCAGTGACCTGCACGTTAGTCTTATTTCTATTAAAGGCACTAAAAATACCCCAAATCCCGAGATCCTGAAACACCACTATCAAAACCAGTAAAATAGGAGACATTTAAAACACAGATAAAGAATAAGGGACCAAGGGGAATAATGCAGCATTTATATCAGAACTCCACACTTACCTGACACATGGTGTGTACAGCCCTGCACACTCCCAGCTGATGGGTCAGGGCTGGGGTTGGGCTGCAGGAACAGGAACCAATCCCAAAAATTGTCTCCTGAGTCCCTCCTGCCTCCATGAGCATTTCTGATGTGGTGCCTTGGAGGAGAGAAAATGGAAGAATTTTCTCCTGACCTGCTGCCCCTTCTGCACAGGGCCAAGGATGGGTTCTTCCTGCTGGAGCTGCTCAGGAATCCATCAGCATGAATTAACTGAGGACAGTTTAAATGAAACTCAGTGTTCCTGAAAAAAAAACAAACAAAAAAAAAACCAAAAAAACAAACCAAAAAGAGAGACTGTGAAACTGTGATCAACTACAACTTACCTGGTAGATTTTCACCAGATTCAGAGGATTGATTCCATTGTACTTTCTAAGGGCAAGTTAACCATCCCACAAGTACTGGCCTGTGATTCCAGGTGGAAACAACTGAGTGGGATAAGTGTGCAATCGTGGTGCTTTCCAAGGCCATGAAAAATCCAGAGAAAAGCCAAAGTGGATGGATTCCAAAATATTTCAAAGAGGCAAACTTTTCAGTCAGACATCTGAGAAAGTCATTGATGATTAGAGCATGAATGTCAAACWTAAAAACTGTTATTGACACACCTTGGAGTCTGTGACGACTGAACTAAGAGGGGATAATTGCTTTACAAGAAGAAAGGCATGAAAGTGGGATGAAATGTGCAACTTTACCAGGAAATTTTTTGAGTAGATCATTGAAAAGTCCCATTCATTCATTTTGTAATTATTTATAGCTGAGGTGAAGGCATGGAACAGAATGTCTCCATCACCAGACATCAACATCTGCAGTGCAGGTGTCTGGCTGAAGAGGACACCCTTAGGGGATGTGCTTCATCTCACTGGTCMCAAAGGGAGTTCACATGGCTGAGAGCCACAGCCATCACCAGTGTGAGCAGCTTCAGGCTAGGGCAGAGGAAATTTGGGTAGCAGATAAATGGATTCAAAGATTTCACAATGGCAGCCTTTGGAATTCTCTTTTCACTCTGTTCCCCATTAAAATGCTTCAATGGCACATGAAGAATGCAAGGAAGAGGAACTTGTTTCATTGCCTGTAGGATTTGCTGATTTGAGTTCTTCCTTCATCAAAAATCAGCCTCTCCATCCTGCAGGAGTGTCCTGCAGATGATCCTGCAGAGAGAACTCTGCTCCTCCACTCAGGGAGGAGCAAGGGAAAGGCTCCACATCTTTAGCTGGATGTGCTGGGCAGGGTCTCTGGGTGGACTCTGCAGCACTGACGGGCTCCTCCCAGCTGGAGGAAGAACTTTGGGATAATCTGGGACCACTGTAACCATCCAGCACCAGGGGAGACCTCTTCCATCTGGGCAAACWAGACAAGGGACAGCTGAACAGCTCCGAGGGACACAAATAGATGATGAATCAAGGGAAAGATCTCAGTATTTTAAAGACAGGTGCTCTGAGCATCACAGAACAGCACACTTTCCCATTACTGACCTGAAGACTTTAAATGAAACACAAAACATTTCTGGTGCTTAAGCAGTTTGTTGTACATGAAGAATATCACACTTTCCTTGATCTTCTCTTCCTATGGGAACACTTAGGATTGCCTCCAAAATTTCCTCCAAAATTCCTGCCATGGTGAAAAGCACACGCCCCAACTGCTCAGGTGTTTCCATCAGGGACTCACAGAATAACAGAGAATTCCCTTTGCCACTCACACAGAGAAATCATGAGGGAAGGAAATTCGAGACTTAAGGGAAAAGCAGCAGGAAGRAGAGTTCTCAGATCTTTCCACATCTTGTTGGCACACCCCATTTGTGAGTGGCATTGATCCACAGCTAACAGGAGAAAACTGAAGCACAACAGCTGAAACAGGCAGCCAAGAGTCTGGATTCATTCGTGAAAAGGAATTTTTGTAGATCCAAACCACAAGGAAAGATTTTGTTTCAATTTCACGAATCAAAGCTGGAATATGATTATTTTTTTTTTTTGCAGGAACTGCTTTTTCCATCAAAGAAATTTTCAATTGAACATTTCTGATTGKTTTTAAAATTGTTTTTTAGCACTCCTTGTGAGTATCCAGTATAGGTTTCTGGATAGAYTCCATTTATTTTCCTTTCTCTTTTAAAAGATATAAAATCTGATGCCATTTGAAAATTCAGTAATGTTTYGATTGAACACTGAGATTATAGCGTTCAATAAATACAAATAAAAAATATTATACATTCCAGAGACTGAATTGTTTAAATAAACTTTCCAAGGCCCCAGTGAATGCATCTCCAGGAGCAGACTGAGACATCAGAGGAGGAAAAACTAGTTAATTTTGTAATTCAAGAAGAAATTTTTACTCATATAAACTTAATGTAGCACAGACAAAGCATTTAAAGCATGTAACAGTTTAAATATTCAGTTCAACACTGTGGATGGTGTTAACTGCAATGCCTGGAAATGCAGTTTTATGCATGGAGAGCATCTAAGCAGGAGTGTGGCACACCAGAACTGCACTCTGCTCTTGCTTTTTCAGGACAATCCTCCTATAGAGAGGCTTGAAAGAGATCACACCCTGCAAAAACACACATCCTTTCTTCTGGTGCTGATGATGCCACCCCACGTGGTCCCAAATATGAAAACATATTCAAATAAATGTTTACTTAATATCTTAGGTTTGACTCTTCTAGTTGCAAAGTTGGATTCTATTGTAGAATTAAACTYGCAAATTTTCAGGCAAGCCTATTAACAACCCACCAGCCCTGTTTGTGGATCAGATTTTGTTTTTCCATCATGAGGCACTGATTAGACTTTGTCTTCTTGCACGTGGCCAAAGCTTGAGGAAGGTTTTTCTGTCCTGAGAGAATCTATCTCRAAGGAAGAATTGCTGYGGAGGAATTCTGTGGCATCCTATGRCACTGAAGTGATGCATGCTAAAAATAAATCCTCAACATTATTTATTTTAAGAATTTTTACCCCAAATCATTTCAGCAACCCAGTGACAGGACAGCACCATCAACAGCTGTCTGGGTATGAATGAAAGCTCAGGAAAAAGTGGCTGGAGGGAGGAAGGGAACTCTTAAACCAAGTTTCCATGCTCAGTGTGTCCATTTGGCCCACGTGCTGCTGGAGGCTGCTCTCCAAAGCCTTGGGGACACATCCTCCCTCTCTGCCATGTACATCCTTTGCTACACAGGATGGACCAGCTCCAAATTCAGCTTCAGCCTCGTAGGGTCAGAATTTCTCACCTGAACCCTGCTAAATGCCTGACCCTCACTGGCCTGAGTTTCCTCGAACAGCACTTCCACTATCCATCTGTAGATCAGAGTTTAATTTAATTTTATATCTATATTTTTATATAAACAAGAAAACAGCTAAATGATTGACTGCAGCAATCCCAGCYAGCTCATGCTCCACACAAACAATCTGCTGTCACGTTCCAGGCCCTTTTACCAGAGAGACAAGCAGGAGCAGGGCCAAGAAAKTTACCTCAGCTGTGTCCCAAGTGATTTCCCATTTGGGGCTTGCAGCAAAAGCTCTTGGTCGTGGGTGAATGCAGAGAACAATTCCCAGTGCAAAGCACTTACCTTAAAAGCAGAGCTTTGGGCACACAACATAAATCAGATTTCTGAGTGCTTCTCATCCCTTACTTTTCTCAAATCCTGCTGGAGGGGTACAGAAAGCTCAARTTACAGAGTACCAGAGCTGCTGATCCATGGCAGGAATGAGCAATAACAACTGCCTGAYCTCCTCCAGCCACAGCCTCCTCTCYGTGAGCCTCTGCAGAGATCCAGGACTGGAGAAATCACAGCTTCAATGGGGTGATGAAAAGTCCAACCTGTCTGGTATCTCACTATGGTGTGAAGGTGGAAGAAAGCTCTTCTCCCTGTTGTACCTTGCCTCAGCACCTCAGAAATTCATCATGGCTGGGGAATGTGCAGAGAATCAGGCACGAAGCTGCTGCTGCAGCAAAGTCGCAGCATTTTACCCTGGTGATGAACTTTTTCTCTCATTTCCATTTTCATTGAAATATCAATTTGCATTTATTAAAAAGCTCTTACCCTCCTCTCCAGAAGGAAAAAAAACCCGAAAAAAAACAACCACCCTGATCTAAAGGAAGAGATTGGTTTACATAAAATCCTATTAGTTTAGCTGATTGCTTCCAAAACATTTCTGAGAAAGCCTTCCATTACCATACAAATGGTGCTGGGCCTTTTGCAGGATAACTGCTAGAAAGCATAATGATTTGGGCAAATATTCATCAAGGCAGCTGCTTCTGGGAGCGGGTGTGAGCCTGCACAGCAGCAAAGGAAAAAACAAGAAAGAGCTGCAGGGGAACAGCTACAGCAGCCCCAGCTCTCTGCCCATATTTCTGCAACAAGACCCCAAAAAACAGGGAATACAGGTGTTGGGGGGTCTGTGGGGCCAGGAAAAGGAGGAATGCAGAGATATTGGGGAGTTTGGGAGAGGAGGAGGAGCTGGCAGCCCAGGGTGAACGCGTATGCCCGAGCAGAGCGTGCCCCCACCTTGGCTGGGAGCCACATTCCTCCTCGGTGTCATCACTTTCCCCTCCTCGCTGGAATCCCACAAGAGATCCCACAAGCTCTTCCTGGCCCAGGAAACCAAGAGAACTGACAGTGCTGGAGGTTCATAGACCCCTGTGCAAACAGATTTTGGAGGTGTCTGCAGCAAGTCAGTCCTGATGCTCTGAGCAACCTTGGGGAAGATGCCCCTGCTCAGTGCAGGGGATTTAAAAGAGAACCTTTAAAGGTTCTCTTCTCCAACCCAATCCATTCTGGGCTTCCATGATCCCTGAGCTCCTCTTTGGGACTGCAGGGTGAAATTTGGGTGATGCAAAATAACCAGGAGTGAGGAGATGACCTTGGGGGCCAGCTGGACATTGGGGGAGCAGGAGCTGCTCTGGGATTCTGAAAGAGGAGCTCCCTACTGAAGATCTTGCACAATCCTCAAAGATTTTGGCAAGTCAGGGCTCTTGAGTGACTGGATAACTGCAGTCTCCTCTGTCATGTGGATGACCCCTGACCCCTCCCTGTAAAGATAAAGCCTTTCTTAAGCACTCCCCAGAGGTGCTTTTTGTGAATCAGACAGCCATGTGAATGAGGCGAGGATCCAGATCTAAAACCCCATCATAAATTTGGTGAAGATCCCAAATCTGGGAAAAGAGTCTGCACAGAGGTTGTTTTTGTACTTTAACAACAATCACTGCCAATCACCTTTGGGAGAACAAACATGTCATTAATAGCAGTCATGGGATGCAGTAACAACCTTGGTAACTACTGAAATGCAGAAAGCCACAAACAGCTTCATCAGCTTTTAAGAAAAAAATGTGTGGGGGGAAAAATATCAGCGAGGGCTAAAGATGCAGCATGAGAGAGCAGTAAAAATTTAAACATTCAGCAGCTATTCCACTTAACATTTATAGGCAATTTCCTGTTCTAATAAGCCAAAATGAAAAAAAAAAATAATAGAAGAGCTATGGTACCAGGGAGATATCATCAACCATTGCTGAAAATAAAATAAAACAGGAAATCCCTGGGACTTTTCATCAAGGGGGTGAGTGAGGGGAACATGCCAGTCAGTCCTAAGGCTGTGTTTTGCAGCTTCCCTGAAAGCACCTCCCAGTCTCACACCACCAACTGCAGGTAAATGATTTCTATTTACCCTTTTTGAGTCTGAGCAGCAGTGGTAACCAGAGGGTCCTCACTCCCAGCCTGTTTTAGGGGTTCTGTGTGGAAATAAAACACAGGGGGATTGTGAAGGGGATTCCACAGGGGGATTCCATCTCCAGCATCTCAGCCACCACTGATCCAACACAGTCAATTCACAGTCAAAACAAGCACCCAGTCAATTTGGCAGCTTTGTCCCCTTTCTGGAAGGGCTTCCCCAAAGACATTTTTCTCCTCAATTTATAATTTTATGAAGACTTAACACATCATTTGAGGGTCAAAATGGCACCAGAGCTGAGCAGRGACCCTCCTGCTTTTTTGACTGAGGTGGCACAGCACAGTGGGACCATCCAACAAAAGAGACTTGGTCACACCCAGCCTTAATCCCAGAGGAAGCTGCAGGGATGGATGTGTTGGGGGACAGCCTTCCAAAGCAAACTCAGGCTGTGTCTGGCCCTGTGATTTTGCTGCCTGAGGGCATTAATCAGTTCAGCATGGCACTGCCAGCACCAGCAGCCTCTGTGAGTGCCCCTGGCCACGTCTGCCACGATGGGATGGCACAACCCTGGCACAACAACCTGGCAGATCTGTGGCTGCTCTTCAGCCACTGCCCCTGGTGACCCCTTCAAGCTGACCCATTCTGGGATTCTGGGAATGCAGGACTCGGACTGACCAGCCAGGCTGAGCCCAGGGCAAATCCCAGCCCTGACCCAGGAGATCAGCAGATGGAGAGGGAGCACCAAAAACGCAGTTTCCTTTGCCTGCCTGTCCCCATCCTGGGGTGTGAGCAATTAGCAGCAGGCAGCAGACAAAACAGCTTCCTCCTTCCTTGCTCCCCCAACCCTGTCCATGATTTTCCAGCCTCAGCCTGGCCCTGATGCCATGAGAGGAGCAGAGAGGAGCCAAAGGGAAAAACAAAAAAAGCCCTTTCTGAGGATGTCAGGCCAGTTGAACACTGGGAGGGAAAACCCTCACTGATCCGAGACCCCTTCCCTTCTGCTCCGTGGAGGTGACTGGCTGAGGCAGCAGAGCGTGAGATTTGATTACAATTATTGTCTTAACGCAGAGCTGAAATTGTTCCGAGCACATGGAGCTTCTGGGAACAGGCAAGCATCCAAAATAATCTTTGGGCTGCAAACTCRGTGACGAGGAGATGGCATCAACCGRCAGACATCACAAAACCCTTCGGAGCAGGGTTATCCCTGTCAGCCTGCAACTTCACCTCCAGACAGCTCCCCCTTTCCTGTCTGCCTTGGCAGGCACGTTGTTTTTCAACAAGGAAAAAAAATACATTTATCAAGGGGCCATAAACCAGCCCAACCCAATTAAATCAAACCCTGTGGCTGCTGGGTTCTGCTCCTCTCCACAGCCAGTTCTGATCCCGTGCCTGCCGTGCAAAACCAGCGATGCCGTGGAATGMACAACACAATTAGGACCAAAGCCCCAATCTATAAAGGTATTTCAGTGGCAGTTGGACATCTAAATATCTTCGTGCACTGCTAACAGTTCTTGAGGCAGAAATAGCTCTGTTTTTACAGAGAAATCACCTCCATTCCCTTGCGTATTCCTGGGAACTCCTACACGACTCCACATTGAGCAACACCTGTAGCTCAGGTTGTGAAAAGCCAGAGGCAGGGGGGCCACAGAGCTTTCCCTGGCCACTCCTTTTTCTCTCAAGCTCCAGAAGTTGGAAGCATTTATTACTCTCCTGCTCCTCATTAAATAAACCCGGCTTCCTGGAGGCCGTGCAAAGCTTTCAGCAGTCAGCAGCACACGGCAAATTAGAGCTAACAGGTTTGCTGGAACATTTCACTCTGTACATCCTCGGGAAAGACATTTCCAGCAGTCCACACCGATCAGCAGCGGATGCTTTTTGTCTTCTGGGTGGCTCCTGGTGGCAGAGCAGAGCTCAGTGAGGATTTTACACAATAATTGGCCAGTGTGCACAAGGCTGAGGAGTTTGCTGGCACCAGAGAAGGAGGATTTGGCCACTCCCCTGGGTCTTGCTAATACCCAGATATGCAAAGGAACCTAAACAGCTTATGATATTCCAGGTGGGCAAAGCACTGGGTAGGGTAGGAGCTCACAAAAAGTCGATCCAGGAGAATTAGGATTTCTTCTTTCTGCTGTATCCTGCCTAATTCTAACTCCTCGAGGAGTTGCTTCACCAGAGCATCTGTAAAATGAGCTCTGAAATTCCCATTGTGCTGATTTGGCCATGGGTACCCTGCAAGGGAAATGCACTCAGAGCATCCTTCAGAGTAATTCAAGGTTGGAGAGGACAAGGACAATCTTCAAGTAGGTTGTATGGGCACTGCTCTGCATGGGGAATGAAAGTCCCCTCGATGTTTTTGTGTCAGAGCTTCCTATTTGTGCCTCTCCAATAATGCAGGGCCACATTTCCCTCCTCCAGCGTGCTCCTTGTGAATCACATTTCCTCCTGGCATTTGGAAGAGCAAGCAGCAATAACAAGTGTGAAACCTCTGTGGCCTGGCCAAGCGTAAGCCAGCCTCCCTGCTGGGAAAGGTTCTAGGAAAGGACATTCTGGACAATAGGAGCAGGCGCTGCCAATATTCTGTTCTAATCTTTTTGTCAAGTGCAGCGTGTTTTTGTTAATTTTCCCGCTGTGGCAGACCTGTGAGCCCTCCCTGCTGTGCCAGGCTCCTCTCCCAGCCATCCCACACTGATTCACTCAACCTCTGGGTTCCTGCACATCTCTATTACTCAGAGAAAGCCCTGACCACTGATTATAAATGCTGAACAGCTTAAAGGTATTTTATATCTGATTAAGCACT
The DNA here is from genome assembly GCF_030028575.1 of Malurus melanocephalus. Taxonomy (NCBI): domain Eukaryota; kingdom Metazoa; phylum Chordata; class Aves; order Passeriformes; family Maluridae; genus Malurus; species Malurus melanocephalus. The sequence continues at coordinate 700,262 of NW_026623621.1, forward strand.
TTATAAGTCTGCTCATGCAAGTATCAGAGGCCAAATTTCCTCGTTCTGTAGGCATAAGAATATATTTTTTGCTTAGTTCAATAAAACAATTTGTATTCATCTCTCCTGATTCCACTATTGTTTCCCCTTGCTCAGCAAGATGTATATTACAGTCTGTTTAATTGTGTGTTTGATCTTTACTACTTAACCAGCTCTATTTATCATTACAATGCATCAGTACATTATAAAGCTTTCAGGCACATTTATCAACATAACAAAGCTCCCACTACAGAAGGGTCCTCCAGGGAAATAAAGCAACAACAACAACAACAACAACAAATACTTCAATGCAATTCACTTAACAGTGCAAATATTTGTAATTACAAAAATCTTCAAGAGTGCTTCTTCCATAAATGGCGTGTTTTACTTAAAATTGCTTTTATAATGTGATAGTTCCTCCAATGTGTGCGGCTGATGGGTTCCTCAAATTAAAGAAAGCAAGACCAAATTAACTGCTTTCTTATGTATTCACTTTAGCTGATGTGAAGGCAGAACTCAAGTTCACTGATGTGCTATTGAAAATTTAGTTACCCCTAATAAAATGCAAACATTTAAAAACGTGTGTGATTAATGACTAATAAATACATTACAGTGTGAAGGCAACGCCACAGAAAGCTGCAAACCATGTGGGAACCGAGCCTACAACAATCAATTAACTATTGATTGCAATGCCTGTTAATCATTGATTAACCCTTTAGAAATAACAAATACATTACCTTTGCTGCAAGCTGGGACCACCAGGTTTTTTTACACAGCTCTTCATGTTTCTGTGTCCATCAAAGACAAATATATATTGTCAATCTATTTTAATTCCAGCACAATTCTGATATATTTAACATTCTTAGAAAACCTGCTATTAGCAGGTTTTGGGGTTGTTTTTTTTTTTTGCTTTTGACTCATAGGAAACTACTGCAAACTGAAGGACAATCCAGGAATTTAGCTGAAATCTGTCATTTCACCTGATCAATCACACTACTAAAACAGCCAGAACTCTCTAGAACTAATGGTGAATTTATGAGTACAAATCTTGGAGTATCAGCACTAAGACTCTGAAGGCAAGTACTCAAAAGTTAGCAAAATCCAGACTTGGGACATTTTATCAAAACTCAGTGTGGACACATAAATATTATGATGCTGAATTGATGAGCACCATGCTGCATTTTCCATGGGATTATACAGAAATCCAGGAGCCTTCCATTCAGAAGACCAAAGCTCCATTAATAAATGAGTGATCAAAAACCTGTTTCACATCTGCTGTTTTTCCTCAAACCAATCTATTGGCATTATTTTTGTGCCTAATTTTAATATTTCAGTGTCCAGTCTGACAGTGACACAGAGAAACAAAAGAAATCAAACACTGCCCATGTCTCTCAAAGTGCCAAACAGGACATTCCCACCACATTCCATTTGGGGCAAAACGAATTCTCTGCTTTTCCAAGCAAAACTGTTGCCAAAAAAGAGCAGTGAAGATGCCACTGAAGCCATCACAGGACCGAGGAGTGCAGGGGATGAGTTTCATGTCCCAGCACCTCTGAAGAAAGGTAGCACTGCCCAAATCCAGGTAGRATCAGCAGAGCAKGGAGGTGCATGGCTGCAARCATATTGCCAGGGAATTAAACAMGGACAGGACAGGCTTGGGTGTGTGAGAGCTGACTGAAGGGACAGAGCCAAAAAGCGCTGCTGTCATCACCGAGAGGGAACTGGAAACTTCCCCTCAAGGGCCCCTGAAAGCTATTGAGACAACAAAAAAACTCCAGACCCTGATGGAAATCTGTAACTTGAGACATCTCCAGTAAGCAAAAGCACAAGGATGTATTTCACAGAGGAGAAAAATCTCAAAGAGTCAGGATAACAAACAACATAATCTATGGCCAGCTTTTGGGAAATGCCAAGGGTGTCTATGTTTCTCCTCTGTTTTCCTTTGGGCTTTTTTTCCCCCATAATTGTATGGAAATACAAATCTTCTCTAAGATATTTGGAGAAGGAATTATGTTCAAATATTCATTTATTTGCTTATAAATAGAAGAAAGCGTTTACAGAACCTCTGTCCTGAACAGGTCCCATCTGTAATTTAAAGAAGGGAAATGACGCCTGATTTGTGATTTACAGCACAGGCACAGGTTTATGGCAGTCTCACCAGGCTGGTTAATACTTTATCCCCTTCAAACTTTGTGATAAGATGCCAAAATCTCTTGCCAACCTTGAATGACCAACACGTAAATAAAACAGGAGCATTTACAGACTTTCAAAGGGAAGATGCTCCATGCGCAGTATCTAAAAATGCCAAAACAGCTTACAAAAAAATAAAATTGATAGAGGCGGCTCAAAGCGGCGGCGGGGAAAGCCCAGCCCGGTTTTCCCGGGGGTTCCACACGTTTTCCATGCACAAAGTGCGTTTTGCCACCTAGTGGCTATCGCGGAGGGACCTCCGGTGTCCTGAGCCTTTGTCACCATCAGCCCCCACCCCTTGGGAGGGAAGAGCAGAAGGGGACAGTAGAAGGTAAAAAAAGAAAACAAAAAACAAAAACCAAAACAAACAAACAAAAAACCCCCAAAAACCCAAAAACAAAACAACAACAACAAAAAAATCCAAGCATATATGACAGTGCCAAGCCAGATCATCCGAATTCTGAAATTCAGAAAATCTCGGGTACAAAGCCCGGGTGCTGCAGAGCCGGGACACGACCCTGGCGGGGAGCAGCGAGAACGAAGGAATTCTGAGAAGGGAATTTGAGAAAACAACAGCTCAGGGCTTCGTTCCCATTGGAAAATGCGGGGTTTGGCACGGCACAGGCTCAGATCATCCCATTCCCTGGGGAGAGAGCACCTCCCGGAGCTCAGGGCTGTCGGGAGGGAAGCACATCATCATTCCATCACATTCTCCTCTTGCATTTTCCTGTCTGTAACTTGCTGCGAAGGTCAGGCAGCAATTCCTGTCCCCTGACACTTCCAGCCAGGCGGGGCAGACACTGCAATTCTCAAAGTCCAGACCCCTGAAATGAACACACTGGAAAAGCATTAAAAACCCCCAACACATCACAAACAACAAAACATTGCCCTTTCCACCCAGAAATCTGCATCCCCAAAGGGATTGCAGAGGCTGATGGAGCTGAGCCTAAGCAGCTGTTCAGGAGTGCTTCCAACATCTGGAGTTTTAAACCTCCCAGTAACAGATATTGGGGGTGAGTTATCAGATGTGGATTATCAAAACAGTTTTACAAAAACAGCTCTGCAGGTTGGAGAAGTTTCATCCTTTTGTGTCCTCTGGGGAGGGATTTTCCATGGCTGGAGAGAGAGGGGGGATAAGGAGCAGCACACGGAGATATCTCTTCTGGATGACATTTCATTTCTGCTGTGTGCATCTCCTAAGCAGCAAAACCACTTTGAAACTAGAAAATTAAAGTAATTGCAATGAGAAGTTTACTCTGGACTTGCTCAGATCTGCAGAGACTGTCCCTGGTTTGCTCCACTGTAATCTCAAGCAGTTAACTGAAAAAAACCTCCATACATGAGGAGCAATTCCTCTTAGGATTTCACTTGGGTCACCAAAGACAAGTAGAAGAGAGAGCCCATACAGAAGAATTTAGATTTAAGAAGAGCCCCCATCTGATGGCTCAACAGTCTTTTCCAAAGGGCAGCTGTGGTGTCTCCTTAGTTCTGAACTCAGTTGTGTCACACAAACATCACAAACTGCCAGTGGCAGTTCTACTGACAATTAATTGCAGATGAAAACAAAAGTGCTTTGGGGATCACTGTGACATCAGAAACCTTATTCTACTTCCAGCAAAGTCGGATATGACACACAAAGAGAGTTCTCCAAATGAGGTTCTGTCCAGACCCCGTGTCCTTTAGAAAGGTTTTCCCTGGAACGACACACTTTGCTCCAGGACGCATCTAAAAATCCAAGTGGGATGTGTGTCACAACCCAAGGGAGCACAATTTAATACTGGTCATTGAACAGACTCAAGACTTTAATTTTTCTATCAAATAGGATCTGAACTCAGCCACTAGTTACGTGATGCAAAACCAGACCTTTATCCTTTAAATTTATGGAGCTTGAAAACCTCTGAATCGAACTTTGGGTCTCAGTGGAGGTTTTTCATTCTTACCTGTGCTTCTTGCAATATGAGAGCTGTGTCCTGCACTGAAAATGGCTGGTCTGCAGAAGGAAAAGCAAAAAGAAAACTAGAGCTGTTCAGAATATGAGTTCTTTCTTGAAAACCTCATTTCAACCATCCATTTCAAAGGACAGGCACTCCATGCCAGGAATGGGAAGTGATGACCTTGTAGCTAATTACCAAGTGCTGCAACTTCAGAGATAAAAATCTATCACCAGAACTTCATAACATCATAAATACATTTCACACACACTAGCCCTTGTCAAAACATGAGTTAGCGAAGAGCAAAATGAACAAAAACTTGTATCAAAAAGGAGCTGGAAATCCCCTGACCCCATTTTCACATGGAAACCGCTGGTGCTGATAACTGTGAATGTGTTACAGGAAAATACCAACAGCAGATTTTCTTTCTGTTGTGGTTTAAGAGCAGTAAAATACAGCGTGGACTTAACTTTACATGAGGGCTTAACCGAAATCCCACTGAACAACAGTGGGGACTTAAATGGGATTTACTSGGGTGTTTTTAGGTGTGCTGRGGAGGAAGCTCTGCTGCTTCCCCAGCTCCTCCTACAGCTGTGCTGGAGGCAACTGCCTTGAGAATGCAACCCATTGCTTGGGGTGGGACACTTTAAAAATGGCTGGAGAGGTTTGTGAACACAAGTCTGGGATGTCAGCTCCTCAGGAGATTTATTTTTAGCTGTTGATTTGCTGCCCTAACTCCTCGGGTTTATCCAGGGAGGCAGCTCCATAAGCTGTTCCCAAACTCGACAAGATCTCTGTTTACACAGCACAGACAAATAAATAGCACTGTCACACTGACACGTAATTGTCTGCTTCTAATACGTCAAACTTGACACAAAACAAAAGGTTATTGTGGCAAATTTAGCAATAATCTTGCTCCCTTTTATTACTTTAAATCTTTGTCCCTCAAAACATATTCAAGTATTTAATTTGGGGTTTTAAAAAAAACCTTCCTGACTTTATTTCTTGAGCAGACCATTAATGCTTCCAGCCAGAAACTCCTTATCCTTTTTAGGCAGCATATGAAAGAAGAGGGGGGTAGATCTGTAGTTAAAGACTCTGCAAGTAACAAATGTCTTCAAGGGACTGGCACGCTCAGAGAATTATCTGCGTCACCTTGGGCATGTCCCAAATCCTCTAATCATCCCAAGGACATACTTTAGTCTGTTTATGGTGGCCTTGACACTGTCATGACCTCCCCAAAAACAAACAGTGGTGCTTTAAGAAAACACTGCATTACGGCTCTGAGCAGAAGTGTAAAGGCAAAGGAAAGTGCTGAGATCAGATATGAAGAGCCTGAATTGCTTTTGTGGTACAGAAAATGCCAAGGAAACTCCAGATGAGGAACCACAATAAATAAAAGACCAAGTGGGTGATCCAAAACCAAAACTGGAGACAAAAAACATAATATAGGACATGGGGTTAGTGAGGTGGTGTGCAAGGAAGTCAGCCAAGGAGAGCTGAAATGAGATTGGTCTGTGACAAACTGAAAATCACAGATGGAAAGCGAGACTGACCAAAGGCCATTTGCTCTAGAAAAGGAAAGAATTCTAGGAGTTATGTTCCAGCTCTCCCAAAGGCTAGAAAAGACAAGGAAGGACAGGAGGCAGATGTTGAGGTGCTGATCTGAAGTGTGAGACCCAGGTAAGGTCCACGTGCAACAGGCAGACACACCAAGCGTGCAGAGAGTGGATGAAAGGAGAGCTCAGATGGTGAGAGCAGGACCACTCAATGTGGAGCTTTGGCTGCCAAAGAGGATGAAGAAAAGGATTAATTTCTTCGAGCACTTGTGACTTTGCAGAAAAACAGTTTCCCAAGGAAATTGCAAAGTTGATGGAGGCAAGAAGAACAGCTTAAAGTCTGAGATCAGAAACCCTGAAACTGCATCTGCAGAAGATAAATATATTGGACTATGTCATTCCATAGGGCAAAATTACAGAGCCACAAAGAAAGGATGGGTAGGGCAAGGGAAGAAACTGGAAAAGAAAACAGATGAACAACACAGTTCATTCTTCCTGGAAGATGTGTCACTGACCTCAGTACAAAGGCAAAATGGGTGAAATGTGACATGCTCACCAAATTCAAGCCAGCCTACATGACCTCATGTTTAACATGAAACAATAACTGGAATTTAGAGGCAGGGAAAGCCAAGTTAAATAAAGCCATTTAAAAATCACACTGACGGTCATCCCGCTTAAACAAGCTATTAAAGGAAATAGCAAAAAAAAAAAAAACCCATCGCTTGACATTTTAACATAAATACTAGAAATCTTTATGAAAGATTTACTGAATTCAAAACATGGTATCACGTTTAAGGAAGACTCATATCACATATCACACTTAACAGCTTTACTAAGTGGTTCAGACAAAATGATCTTAGATTACACTCTGCCCTTAAAACAAATGACTTTTCCGTTTTTACGATTTACAAAAGAGTAAGGTTGGAATGAACTAAATAAAGGAAATCGGCTAGTGCAGC